>NC_028351.1:33651763-33666257 GCF_000741045.1 Vigna radiata var. radiata
CCAAGAAACCATTATTTGTAAAACTCATTGTGCAGAAACAACACTAGGAGAAAGGTCAAATAAGTGGGGAGTTCAAGCAAAGGTTCTGCACATAGGGGTCAACTATGAAAATGACATTGATTTTTAAGTGAACCAATTTTTTTTAAGACTTATTGGATATACAAGTGATGTTCAAACATTGATTATCACATTTATATCGAACTCCATGCCCAAGAAACCATTACTTGTAAAACTCATTATGCAGAAACAACACTGGGAGCAAAGGTCAAATAAGTGAGGAGTTCAGACAAATGTTCTGCACACATGGGTCAATTGTGAAAATGTCATTGATTTTTAAGTGAACAAATTTTTTTTAAGTTTCATGTCCAAACAATTTTAATTTTAACAAGGATGGTATATGATCAACAAAACATACATCCTAGTCACAAAATGAAGTTGGAAAGCTTTATGTACAGGGCAATCTACCTTGGTGTGCAGAACCTATAATGTAACTCCCCACTTATTTGAACTATGCTCCGTAACGTGTATTAAAGGTATATTTCTTGTTTCTCAACATCATATTTTGACTTTGAGGGTATNTTTTGTTCATGATAGACCATCCTTGTTCAAATTAAAGGTGTTTGGACATGAGGTCCCAAGAGGTAGTGCATGATTGTTTAGTGTATTTAAAGTTGATTTGTAACTGAATGGATGTTTCGTTCATCATAAACCAAGGTTCTTCAAAATTTCAAGTTATTATAATAATTTACTTATAAATTATTATTCAAATGATTATGTTGTTCATTCACATAAAAAAGTGCTTATATATATATATATATTTATTTATTTATTAAGTGACTTTTTTTTTTAAAGTACACATTGTGTATATCCCCTGATATATAGACTATCTATTAATTCTTATGTAAAAGGAAATGAGATTTGAATCAAATTAATGAATTAAAATTTTAATGCAAATACACAAAAACAATTAACGTCAAACATTGTTGGCTATATAGATGATGAATATGGAAAATGAAAACTTTATTATTATAGCAATGTCTTTTTCATTTTGACTATAAAAGCAATATCAACAAATCTATAACATATTTGTAATTTTTTTCATCGACCGAAATCTAATAAAATATGTATAAGACTTTAATTACAATAAAGAATAATGAAAAAATGAGAAGAAAGTCTGATTTTCTCCAGGAAGTTCTTGTACGAAGTTCTTGTACCACATTGTTGATAGTTTTGGATATCTTTTCAAACCATTTTTGTAATCTATGAAGATCACTCCAAATTGTGATGTATAGCCCCAAGACCATTCAAATGACTATTCTTCCATCATTACAAATCCTAAGAAAAGGGTAAGCTGCAAATCTGAGAGATATAAGAACATAAGAATGTTGAAGTTAATAAATTAAGAAGTTNTGCATAAGTTTTGTTAGTTGNCATACCCATTGAATAATTTAAGTAGATACTTAAGAATTAGGCAGAGAATGTTGAAAATAAAACTTGGTTCATCAAATAAAAAAGGCACACTTTTAGATAAAATTGTAATTTCTATTTACTTTCCTATTTATAGGTTAAATATAAAGAGCATATCCGAAGAAATCACACTCATATGAAAGCCCATTAGGAACTAATATTCTAGCATGATTTCAGGTATGACCTTATTATGTTGAACTTAGCTGTTTTGTCAAAGTGAGTCCTGCAAACAAATTCTATACAGACAATTTGCTGCATATAAAAATAGGAAAGTGTTATGAATAGTTTCATCTTATAATGTTCATGCTATAATCAGAGAAGTATAAAGACAAATTACATAAATTATACAAGCACTATCTTTTGACCTGGCATATGCAAAAAGTGACCAGTGTTCCAGCTGCATATTTCATCATTATTAAAGCGTGTAGAAGGAATACAGTCCATATTATGCAACATTTAAATAAAACAAAAAAAAATTATTAATAGAATGAACTGAACATATTATCAAAATCTAGATAGAAAATAAATTTCAGATATAAAAACGAAGAAATAATTAAACCTCTGTATCCTTTTTCTTTGCGGATCTATTATGGACTTCAAAATTGGAGTTATTATTACAACATTTGACACCTTCTCACTTGGAAATGTTGCCCCATCATGTGCATTTAGAACTACACAATAGCAATGATCCTTTTCGGTCAAAACCTGCACGGAAACAAAATCACCATCATGAATGTCCTCCGGTAACAGTTGAACAGCGCATTTTTCGCAACTGACGATGGAAACTCCGTCCATCGATTCTCGGTGGCGAGGCTACTTCTCTCTCTAGGGTTTTCGAAACCAAAGCAGCGAAATACGATTTTGAAATCTGAAAAACGAAAGACATTATTCAAATCCCTTCCAATTCATAATCCACGTAATTCTAACTTTTTTTTTCATTTAATAAGTGGACCACCCAGAATTTGACACGTGGCGGTGTCAAAAATTTGTCAAATTCTGAGTGTCAAAGTATCATTATCCTTTATTTTTTAGAATGGACCCCACCTAATTTTAGGACACATGGTCCTAGGGATAAAAAATCCCAGCCGTCACTTGCTAAAGGGGGCTGCAGCGTTTTTAGGGAGGGGCTTCTATGTTGCAGCGGGAATTGGTGGTGGCTGGAACAGTGCAGAGGCAATTCTCTTGGTTGAATATTTTTTTATTGCATTGAAATTTTCTTTGAATCATGTTGACCTTAAAGGATTATGGTTGAATGAAAGAGTGATTGACGTTGGTACTTGTGCCCTTGCAATGTTATTTTCATTTTCTATTCCACAAATGTGAGTGCTGCTGCCGTGAAGGAGTATGTTTTGCTTCATTTTGTTGACTTCATTAGCCTTGGGAGAAGAGAAGGAAAGACGGGGTCAGGTCACGGCCTCCAAGGAGATTTCTTTTTGTTTTATCTTGCATTGCAAAGCTTGGCCGTGTATGTGTATTTATTCTTACGTGTTGAGTGCTTGAACATTGAAGACTATGCTTCATGAAACCACTTTACCAGTTCATCTTTCACATTTATCAATGCTCTACATTGCTTTTCTATATTTCTAATCACTTCATTTATTAGCAGTGTACTTTTTCCTTACAACTTTCTTCGTAATAGCATTTCTAGGAGGCATATACTTTTCTAGCTATAATATGTTCTTTTTTTTATTTTTCTTTTCTTTTTGGTTAATGGCTGATTTGCATTAATTCCTCTCATACTTTGAAGCAATTGTCGTGAAGAGTGTTTTAACATTGCAGCAAAGTATTGCTCATGCCAATTATTGTTGACTTTTCTTTGAAGAGAGAAACACGTTAATTGAGAAAGAGGATCATCACACACACACGGTTTTATTCACTTTAATGGGAGATTTTATTTCATTTTGGAAAATAGAGAATGCATCACACAATGTGCAGTGCAGGGAGATCATGGTCAAGAAGGATTTTAAGCCATTTCCATTTTCAATTGCATTTTTAAATTGTTTGGTAGGTGTATGTGTCATGTGAAATGTTAGAAAAAATTTAGGTTGCTTATTTCTTTTGCATTAAAATATTTTACATGTTAAGTTGTTCTTCATCTTTTTAATTTAGTTTTGCATTTAATTTAATTTAACTGTGTTTAGATATTTGTTTAGTCTAGTATTTGGTTTAGCATTTTCACTCTCTGGACTCGTTTTTAAAAAAATAACTGCAACCACACCAGAGGTCCAAATGCTACGTTTTATATATCACATGAATGATAATTGAGTCTATTTTCCAGGAAAAAAACCCTCATCTCATTTAGAGCTCTGTAGAAAAAGTTATGGGTAAAACATTGAGCAAAGGTCAGAGCTGTCCAGTTTCAGCGTGAATTTTCGTAATTACTGTAGCAGTTTCGTTTTTACTGTTTTAATTTCATTTTCGTACATGGTGAAACCTTTTCAACCCCCCCTTTTTGTGTTAGACTTGACTCTGAACCGCAGTTGGTCCTTGAGAGACGACCTAGGGGTCATTCCCTAGCACTATACTGCATTTCTAAATTGCAATCAAATTTGTATGGGTCGCGACACCCATCACCTGTTCTCTAATGTAAAAACACTCAGATCCCTCTTGTTGCGCCTATCTAAGCTTGACACACCTTACCCAATCCCTTGGCATAAGCATGTATCAAAACTTGCATTAAGAACCAGAACAGTGGGGTCCAAATACACAATCACGTCGTCTGTCACTCGGGTGACTAGTAATATTTGGGTTGATTTAGCTAGTTCGGCTGTTGAAACCCCATCCCTGGGCATCCCAACAACTAGATCATGCTCTAAGGCGTACCCCAAAACAAGCTTTAAGCACAAACCAAACCAGTGGAAAGTATAAACATCTGAAGGCAAACTGCATAAAAGAAACACAAACAAAACAAACATACAATTGGCAAATAATTCCACTTTCCCTATTTTCTAAAGTTAGAACACTCAGATCCCTCTTATTGTGCCTACCTAAGTATGATAAACCCCTCACCCAATCCCTTGGCATAAGAAGTCCATCAAAACTTGCCTTAAGTTCCAAAACAGTGAATCCAAACACACAACCCCATCCCTGGTGATTTGCACATCTGGTTTGATTTAGTTAGTTCCACTACTGAAACCTTATCCCTAAGCATTTCAATAACTGCATCAAGCTCTAAGGCGTACCCCGAGACAGGCATTAAGTACAAACTAAATCAATGGAAAGTCTTAGAAACTAAAGCCAACTGCAGACAACACAACATTCAAAGACACAACAAACAACAAAGTCTAAAAGAGCCATAAATGCCCAAATTGCCTTGTGTTGGAACACAAGTCCCCGGCAACGGCGCAAAAAACTTGTTGGCTGCAAAACCGACGACAAGTGCACCGGTCGCAGCGTAGCAAGTGATAAATATCGTTCTCTCCCAAGGGACTTGTGCAACACAGAACAATTCTTCCTTTTATAACTCAATTAGACATCAAAGTGCACAAAAACAACACAAGAAACTCTTTTTGATATTTTATCAAACAGTTGGTGTGCAAGGAATTTAACATAGTGTATTTACAATTTGTCAAGACTAGAATTCATCCATTTCATTCTCATTCATTCACAAACATCTCAATTCCATCCAATAAGTATTCAATTTCAATTCTAGGTGCAATCATATTTCTCAATACCTCAAGAACCACAATGCATGCCATGGGTGATCAAGCCACAACAAACATTAGGCATAGAAATCAAATACTAACATGAATTGGAAAAACATATATCATTAGCATCACAAAATACATAAGAATTCCATGTTTTACAACTAATCTCAACAAATAGGAAAAGCCCTCCATGGAGGAGAACTTAGGCTTCTACAAATTGAAGAGATAGGAAAGAAATTTGAACCAAAGAGAAAATGCAAAGCCTTTCCCAAGGTTCTTGGCAGTTGCTCCATGCTCCATTTGCGCCTCCCTTTCGCATCTCCATCTCCAATTTGTGACCCATCTTCTTCCTTAACCCAAAAGGGGCAAAATCACCATTGATGAAGCTTGAAGACCCAAGGAGGAGTGGAAGAGCTTCCCAACACCCCAAATAGTCTTCAAGGGCCTCTCCCAATCTCTGGTAATAGTCTTCAAGGGCCTCTTCCCAACACCCCAAATAGGTGAAGAATGAAGTGTAGGAGGAGAAGTCTCCCAAAAATCGCGAGACCCATGTTTAAATAACCCATTTTGACATATCAGCGAAAATTCGCGCCCAGCTCGGATTCCTAGCGCCCAGCGCGACTTTTCACTACATCAGAAGTGAGTTACAACAAGTTTTCGCGCCCGACGCCACTTTCTGGCGCGCAGCCCCATTCTCTGGCGCCCAGCCTGGAATCTGTCTACAACTTAAATTCTTTTTAAATTACCTATTTTAGGGGGATCATAAAGTTTAGATGATTTTTTGTAAAAAGGGAGTGCAATTTTTTTTTTTGATTGAAATCTTTTGTGATAACTTGAATTTATTTGAGGGGGAGGTATATAAGTTTGTTAGATATCTTGTTTTTATCTCTATTATGGATTAATTACTCTTATCCCCTTAGTTGTCAATTTAAGAACATCACATATTACAAAACCTTCCACTCTCTGAATATCCTCCAACCCTTCTTTTTTTTAAAGTCTGTTTGTATTTCTTAATTAGAGTTGAATTTATGCTTTTCTTATATTCCATGAGGTATTTTGTTCATTCATGTTATAAAATCTCAATTTTATTCCTGTTTTGAAATGCATCAATTGTTTTGTTGAGAGGGAGATCATATTAAGGGGGGGCTTTTTACATTGATCTTTTTGCTTATGATAAAAAAGGGGGAGAAGTATATTTTTAGGGGGAGAAGTACAATATAAGTTGATACAGGTATTGCTAACTTTGTTGTTGTAGCCTGTATATTTTGTAGGGAAGCCAAGGTTTCTTTTAAAAATTGAACTTTTGATCATCATAAAAAAGGGGGAGATTGTTACCAATAAGGAGTATTGGTAAATCTTGAAGACAATTTTTTTGATGATGCTGCAAGAAGTTTTAATTGAACAGGATGTTAGAATTATTTAAAAGCAATTTGTAGAAATTAAATGTAGTAGGAAAGTCTTAAAAACTTTTTAAAACTTGCAATTTTAACTGCAATAATCGATTATGAAGAAGCAATAATCGACTATCACAAGTCTTTCAGGAATAATCGATTATCACTTGATATAATCGATTATCACTTTTTGAAAAACCTGTAACGGACTTGGATAATTGATTAGCACTTACAATAATCGATTATTCGTGGAAGTTGGGAATTGACCTTTGATATTCAGAGCAGATGGCTATATATTGGGATTTTGTGAAGTTCTGAGACAACGCTTGAGCAGAGAGCTTTTGTAGAATACAGTTTGTCTGAGGAAGTTCTCAAAAGCTAGTTCAGTTCCCTTGCCTGGTCCTGTGAATAGGAGAAGCTCGCGTTTCATGTGTCGATAGTCGGAGCGGTTCTCTTTGAGTTGGCAAAGTGCTCTGCCTGGTCTCGTGAATAGAAGAAGCTCGCGTTTCGTGTGTCGAAAGTCGGAGCGGTTCTCTTCGAGTTGGCAGAGTGGTTGCTTCCAGTTCGTGTGTCGAAGGATGCTCTTCCGGTTCGTTTGTCGAAGGAAGGTGTTTTCTATCCCTTACTCATTTCATTATCTTGTAATCTGTACAACTATATTTTTAGTGAAAAAGGTTAATCACTCTTTATAGTGATTAACAACTGGACGTAGAATCTTTTGATTCGAACCAGTATAAAAATCATCTGTGTGATTTTTCTCTTCTCTACACTGTTTAAACTTTTAGCACTCCAACTGTTTGATAAAAGTTCTCTAAGAAAATCAATTTTCTAAAACGACTTGATTTATGACCGAACACGTTTTCCGCTACTTTAAGTTTTATTCCGATGCGTCATACTCTATCTAAGAACGATACTGATTGTTTCAACAGGGTTCTCCTTTTCCCCTCCATCTTCTACGCAGCCAACAACAATAACCCTCAACCCAGAAACAATAACCCTCCACCCAGAGCTCGAATCTCCATCAACCAACAACAATAACCCTCAACCTAGAGCTCGAATCTCCATCAGAACATTCGAAACCTACAAAAGGAAACATAACCACCGAGTCATTAGCCTCTCACCACAGAAAGCCCCAAATCTATGAACCCTAACTGTAGGTAAAACCCTAAAATTGTGTTATGCCTCCATCTTCTTCAATCAACAAAATCGCGAGCATCATCTCTCCTTTCAACGGCCACCATGAAGCTTATCACCTCCACGGCTGCCGCAGACTCAATCATCACCGTCTTGCGCGCCTTGTCGATGTACTCCAAGTTGAAAAGAAGAGGTTGAACAGTTGAAATAAAAAATCAATTGGCAGAGAAGTGTTTGATCGGTGGGAAAGGTTTAAAAAGGCGTTTCAATCGGTGAAAGTATAAGAAGTGGTAGAGGAGATTCGAATCTGTGAGGAGACGCAAAATAGGAGCATTAAATGTTTGCCTCTCCCTGAAAGTATATTTTTTTTTTCAACAAGGAAGTAGGAGCATTGTAGTAGGAGATGAAAAAGCATGTTTTGTTTGTCGTTACCGTTCACAGTGGTGGGAATGGATACGTTGTTGACGGAATGGATATGTTGGTGAAGAGGCTTCTACGGGAACGCTTCAAAGATGCATACAGAATGAAACCCTAAAAAAGAGATTTGGGCTTTGGCCTAATTTTAAAACAGATTTAAAAGAAAAAAAAACCTAATTAAAAAGTTAGAAAAAAAAATTTAGGATAAAATTGTAATTTTATTTTTTTAGCGGGTAACGGGTATCCACGGGTATGGATAGTGTGATACTCGAACCCGACCTGTTAACAAACGGGTATTAAAATACCCGCTACCCGCGGGTACCTCTTACCCGCGGGTATTAAATACCCGTAGCGGATTTTATCCGCAGATATCCATGGGTACAGGTTTTTTTGCCATCCCTAGTTACCAGTCAACTCTTTCTTTTTGCCTCTCTTTTTTTTTCTGGTGATTGTCCCTTGAGCTTCGCAGGCGCATCGCCATGGAGACCTCCCGCGTCTCTTTTCTCTCGCACGACTCACAAATTTCAATCTCACCTACCATCTAACGAAAGGAAGCTTCCAGCGAAAGTGTTATTTCCTTGTTTCTAGGTTAGAAGGCATTGCGCCACAGTCACGGCTGACTTGGGCCTATTTTAATATTGTACAAGAGCAGGTTCTGAACCTGTTCTGCCTCTATTTCTGCTGCGTCCATTTTCTTTCTTGATTTCTTGGTGTTTTTGTTCTTTTCCTTTGTCGTTCTTGCTATCATTGAAAACATGGATCAATTCAACAATCCTTCCAGCCGTTATTATCTCCACCCAGGAGAGAACCCAAGCATTTCCCTCATTTCGCATATTCTTGATGAATCAAACTACACCTCTTGGAGCAGAAACATGAGAAGAGCTCTTCTATCCAAGAACAAGTTAAAATTCATAGATGGAGGGATGAAGAAACCTCAAAGAGATGATTCCCTTTTTTATTCTTGGGAGAGAAGTAATATGATGGTGTTGTCTTGGATCACTGTTAAGTCTTTAAATTTACCTATTTTTCTGTGTTTAGGAGGTAATTTTAGTTTCTTTTAGAGTATAATTTTCTAGAATTAGGTTAGTTTAGCATTTTTTTTCTGTAATTTTAGAGTTTTGTTACAATAGTCTTAAATTTGTGTTTTTATATGATAAATAGTATTTTTCTAAATAAATAAGTGTTTTGTCTTTTTCTTTAAATGTTAAAATTTTGTTTTTTTAGAATTATAGGATTTTATTTTGCTGCTGAATTCTTTCTTTTTACAGATTGCATTGTGATGGGTTGAAGCAATTAAATTGGGATGAAATTGATTTGAAAGAATGGGCTGCACAAATGAATCATAGTGCGCATTTTGAGTGAGCTAGCAGAAGACTCTTGCTTTTGGGGGTTCTTGGTAAGTTTTGAAGAAGAAAATACATTGAGCCACCACTGCAGAAACAATTGGGCCATTGAATAAAGAAAAGCTAAGCCCTTTTGTTACAATTATTGAAACAGTGCGTAGAAGGCAAAAGCTGAAGTGGGTCTCTCAGTTTACATCACATTTGTGCAGAGATAGGATAATTTGAGTTTTCCCTAATTCTTCACGAGCTAGGGTTCCACCAAAGAGAAGAACAGCGAAGCAGTTGACGGTTAGAGCGTTCTTGATTCGAGTTCGTTGAATAGTGCTCCAGAATATTCCAAGTTTGTTTTTAGTTCTTCTCCCCTTTCCCTCTTTTCTTTTCTTTTATGTTTTATGAATTGCCCTATATAAAGGGTTGTAATAGCATTTTGTGAGTACGTGCACTGGGTGACAGGCAATGTGCTTAGACTAGGGTTTCTTACATTCTCTCGCTTCAGAGTAGATTTATAGCTTTTCTTAGAATTAGAACTCTGCTATTTTCACTGGAACTCGAAGGTAATCACACTAGGTGACAAACTTTGCGGTTTTTTTATTTATTTCTGGTATCAATTGTATTTTCATTTCCAGTTTTTAATAAAAGCTTTTACATTTCAGTTTTATTATTCAGTTTACATTTCTTTGATTGCCTTTTAATTTATTTTACATTCCTGCAAATCAATTTACTCTTTCTGACACTGTTACTGATTCTGCATTCGCTTTAGATTTTTGTATATCTCTTTCTTGTATTGATTCTATCTTTTCTATATCCATTTCTGAGTTGAGTGATCTGTTAGACTTGGGTTTATGTTTTGATTTTTGGTATTCTATTTTTCAGATTGTTTCCATTATAGGTGCTTAGATTTTGATCTCCCATTTCTACTTTCAGTCGTTATATGTTTCTTCCTTCACTATTCACTGTAGTTATTTCAATTGCTCGTTTTACATTTCATTTTTTTATCTGTTACTGTCCTTAGGTTTCATTAGATGCATTAGAATATCATTTTAGTTAGGAGTCATGCATTATATTTCATTCTTTGCATTTATTCATCCATTTTAATCCTTCATTATCAGTGCATCTATTTTTACATAGTCTCTGTTTTCATCACAGTATCTTGCATTCATTTATTAGTTTTAGTAAATACATGCATTATTAGGTAGTTTTATATTTTAGATTTCAGTTTTACAATTTTCTCCCCACCTAGTATTTAGTAAATAAGTACTTAGGCTTAATTCTACAGGTTCTAAACTTGATAAGTACTAAGTCCACATATTGATCCTTGGTTGACCCTTATATTATATTAGTGGGGAAATTTAAGGTTTGTTGAGATTTTAGGCGACAAAAATCCTTTCAACAATCACTACAAAAATGTGTTATTTAGTAGAGGTTTTTTTTTCGATTTGCGAGGGTTTTTACCCTCCGTAAAGTAATTTCCGGAGGATTTTCAAACTGCCGCAGTTTGAGTCGCCACAATCTATCTGCGGGAGTTTTCCGCAACCCCTAATATCACATTCAATTTGCGGAGGTTTTTCTGCAGAGGGTTAAAACCTCCTCTATTATTAACTATTATTTTGTGGGAGTTTTTAACCTCCTTTATTTTCAACTATTTAATTACAAAAATTACCTGTATTTTTTACACCATTTTTTAGGATTAATATATGTTATTCAATTAAAATACACAAAAAAAATAATCAAAAATTTTTATTGATGATTTAAAATAAAATACATTGACAATTACAATTACAATGTAAATATAAAAGTACATCTATAATTTGATTCCATCAGCATGCCCAATAAGTCATTGTTTGTAGGCTCTATCAGCTCAGAGAATTTCTTTAAGCAGTTCTGCAGGCTCCACTAAGTTGGAGAATTTCTTTGAGCAATTCTACAGGGATTTTACCTCTAACATTCTTAAGTATACCTTCAGGCACCTTGATCCCACCTTTAAGAGTTTAAACACATCTTCAAAGTCATCAAACTCATTAGGGGTGTTGTCAAATAGAGATTCCAGCTCAGGTTTGATAACTTGAATTATGGACTTCAGTGCACTAGCAAGAAAGTCTGACAATGTCAAGTGCCCAAATCTTTCATCCCTTGGAACATAGATGTCCAAGCTCATGGCCAAATTCAATCTACTCTCACTCTTGGCATTTAACATCACCATAAGAATTTTGATCTTGTGAAGCCTATAAAAAATTGTCTTTCCAACTGCATGGAACCCACCCTCTATTGACTAAAATTGGAAAACTCACATTGGAAGAAGAAAAACACAATATAAGAACAAAAGAAACTATGAACAATTAATGTCATTTATTCATTACACAAATGGCAGAGAAGTATTCAAAACTTGGAATAGATTGCTTATGAACAAGAAAAAAAATAGCTGACTTGAAAATATGATGACATTTCACACAGATAAGATTGAAGTTAAAGCTTATGAAGTGATGCAAATAAATGAAAGATCTTCTAAGCTCTCAAAAGCTCAACGATGTTTAGCTAGTCACACTAAACACATTGCATCCGTGGATAATTATATTGATGAAAAGAGATGTCAATGACATGAAACATTCATAATGAGCCACAACAAATTAACAATATTTCACCAAAAGTAAAATCTTAAAGTTCATACAACACTCAGGAGATTTTGAACCAAAATAATAAAATATACTCTAAGAAGAAATTAGCCTACAGTACATATAATATATAATAAATATCCATTTTCAAATAAGAAATTAGTTCCTCTAAAGCAGAGGGGTGCACTTTAGAAAATAAAGTTCAAATACAACTATTAATTAGAAAATTGTTGAAATTATAACAAAACAAACACATACCGATACACAATCATAAATATTAAAGGTCAATTTTCTAATCAATAGATATAACTGCACTTTATATGAACTACAGATCATGCAATATTTTTAAACAAAGAACATCATTGTTAAACTCGGTTTTAGTCGTATCAAAGCAACAAACTCAGTTTCCCCACTAATGAAGTATAGTGGTCAACCAAGGATCAATCTAAGGACTCGCTTGTTAGTTTAAAGTGTTTGGTTAGATCTTGTTATTTTATTCTGCTATTTACTAACTACTAACTAATGCAAGGTGGGGAAATAAAAATGAAAGATTCTAAAATAAAAGAATTGAAAATATGTAAACTGTTTAAAAGAAATCTAACTCTAATTCATTAAACTGGACCTATTACTATTTACACACAACCGAAACAAACTTTATAAATTTTCAATTCACAGTAACCTAAGAAAATGAAATTAACATACAAAAGAATTTCTAATCTATGAGAAAGAGTAGCAATTTCAAAAATAGAAAGCAAGTAACTAGACCTACAGGTTGCAAATAAAATGCTCAAACTAAAATGAAGAACAATCTTAAAGACAGAATTGATTTCATAGGTGAAATGCACATTGAATTGAATGAAATAGTGCATAGAGTTCTCAGGAAGACATCCCGATAATGTGAATCCCAAACCAGGGTATTCTGGTTCATATTTCAGAACCTTGAAATGACTCTTTCCACTGATTTATCCAATCAAATGTCCATTAGCCTATTCATCAATCAAAAATTCACGAACAAAACCAGAAAAAACATAGAAATAGATGAATCTTTATGCATTGGACTCTTCTCTGGCTCGAGAAGACATCTCGGTAAGGAAATGCTCAATACAGAGTCATTTGATTCCAAAAGAAATCATAGAATGCAAAGAATCAGAGTCCAATCGTTTCTTGAAACATAACAAGCAAAAAAAAATTAAAACAAAGAACAAAATCAAAACAAACAAACATACGAACACGAACACCGAACCAAACTTTATTAACATGAAAAGAAAATTACACTGTACCGAATTCACCAATTCACTCGCGGTCTGTCACTCTCGCAAGCCTATCGGCGAAATCCAGCAGCCAAAAACTCTACTTCGACGAAAGAGTAAAAACCCTAATCTAAAGAATGTAAAAACGCAGAGAGTCTGAAAAGTGTCTCGGTCTCTAAAATTGTAGAAGTCTGTTTTACAATACAAAAGCCCCTTATATAGGGTTGAAGAAAGAAGAAAAAAAAATGAAAGATGGAATAGGGAAGAAGAAACTTGTTCGTGACGCTTTCTTTCTTCAATCGGACGACCCTCTTCACCTTGCTCACGAGCTCACATCTTGTCCATCCAATCCTCTCCAACGCAGCTCCGGTCATCTCTGGGCAGGACGAGACGTGCTCCAGATCCAGCTTCAACTTGCTTGCTCTTCTTTTCTTTGCCCTAGCTCGAAAGGTTTCTCTCCTTTCATCGAATGAAATTCTCGAGAGCTTGTATGCGTCAAATGAAATGCGCCAACCAGGAACCCCTCCAACAGCTTCAGCTATCAAAACTCACCGTTTCGCTTAAAGGAGCAAGCCCAAATAGAGAAGCCCAATTCCAGGCAGCACTTGCTGCAACAGCAGCGACAATTGGGGGTTACTCCCTGTACCTCCCCAATTCCAACCCTCACCCCCCATTCCATTTTTACCCTTTGCTCTATTTTTTCTATTCCAATTTTATCCTTTAGCAAAAATTTATATTTAGAAATAAAATTTTATAATTTTATTCTCCCACCCCCACAAAACCTATTTATTCATTTTTTTTTTATCTTCATGCTTTCATCTTTACGCTCTCCTCCCAGGAATTCTTTGTTCTATTTTTCTAGAAATTTTTTTCTCCCATTCTTCTTGTATTTCAAGTGATAATTGAAATATCGATTTCTTCTGGAAGAATTTGTCCTTCAATTATTATATCTCTGCATTACATTGGTGTGGTGGTGTTGTATCCAACCTTTAAGCAGCGATCCTCTTCGAGTCCAGGTTAGTAAAACCGTTAAAACGGAAGACGACTTGCGTTTACCCTTAAACGGATGTTGACATTCGTTGATGGATTCCCACATCCGTTTAAGGGTTTTCTAGATTATTTTAGATTATGTTTTTGTTAGCTTTATTTTTTAAGATTTATTTTTATTAGTTTTATTTTTTAAGATTTGTTTTTATTAGTTTCATTTTTTAGGATTTGTTTTTATTAGTTTTATTT
>NC_028351.1:33668183-33681752 GCF_000741045.1 Vigna radiata var. radiata
TTTGATGTATTATTTTTAAATATATTTTTAACGTATAAATGGGAGAGTGAGAGTTGTAGAGAGCATTTGGAAGAGGAGCGTTTCAAAAGCTTTGGTGGGGGTGGGTGTGGAAATACGAAGGAGAGGAATATGAGTATGTGTGTTTTGACTGAGGCAGACTGTAAAAGAGTAGGTTAACTTTAGTAAATAGAGGTAAAACGGTAGAAATAAAAAAAAACATAAAGGTTAATTTTGTATTTAAAAAAAAATTGGGGGCGGGTGAGGGTTGGAATTGGAGAGGTACAGAGAGTAACTCCCTTTCAGAAAAGGTGCACTTTCAAGCTTCAACAGTGTTGGCCCATTAGTGCGTGATGCAATCTACAATAAAGAGAAAAAATTCAAAAATTAAAGAGAAACTAAAAATCAAATGAAAGAAAAGTATTTTTTTACAAAAAGATTTTCTAAAAAAATATAAATTTTCTTATTATTAAAAAAAAAAACTCTACAAAATACACCTAAAAACCTATTTTTAACTACAATTTTACAAATCTACAATTTTAGACAAAAATCCTAAAACTAACCTAATTCTAAACAATTAAGAAGAAAAATACACTAACAAAGACTTCTAGACACAAAGAAAGATGCAAATTTGGAGAGTTATCAATTATACCCCAAAGAGCATCCCTATTTATAAGTGGTGGCATAGGTATGTCCTTTTCTAGTTTCTTTATGCTCCTGGTCTGCAACAATAACAAGTTAGAAATAATTGCTCAAAAGAATAAGGATTCATATAATTTAATATAAAATACCAATCAGCTCAATAAACATCTTCTAAAGAAGTAAACGTAAAACTAATGATACGAGAAAGAAAAACAAAATACTACTATCCATCAGGATTTTGTGCTTTTTCAGTGTAATGGATTACTTTAGAAATGCAATAATCGATTTCCTTTCTTCTGTGTTTTAGATATAAATTTCTAAACAGAGTCAATCCCTGCATTGCCGATGATGTGCACTCAACATACCTATTTCACAAACATTTCACACAGTAAGTAGAGAGAATTGGAGAAAATATGAAAGGAGAGAGGACATACCTATTTCGAAACATTTCACACAGCCATCTTTGCCATCGATGAGGAGAGAGGACCCGCTGCTAGGGTTTGCAGTGCCTGGGCCTTCGCCGCCGCCGCGGAAGGTTGATCGTGGTCCACGTCCTTATCGTTGGAGTATGAAAAGAAACCTTGGGCTTGGGTCCCATCGTATTCTTACTCCGTCCCTAGAATCACATTCTCTCTTACCCCTTTCTTCTTCCTAGATACCAGCTGAAACCCATCCTCCTCCATTGGGTGCTTCGTCGAATGCCCAATTTTTTCCTCCTCTCGATGCCTCTAGAACTCGTCCATGGAAGCATCAAACCGCTCTAGATCATCATCGTTCACAGCTCCATGCGCCACTACTCTGATGGCCTCCAGCATCGATCGCGACTCCCTCGCGATTTCCTCGACAAGACCTTAAACTCCGATTGCAGTCGCAAGGTTATCGGGATTGTGAGCCTTCCTAGACGCTGCCTCCTCCTCATTGTAGTAACCTCACTCTTGTGCTGCTGACTTAGATGTCTATTTTAGGGTTTAAGAGAAAAGAGGAAAAGGCTTGCGCGAAGAGGAAAGGGGGAAAGGTGCAAAATGTGGGAAAAAAATAATAAAAATGAAAGTTAAGTATGAGAAATGTTTCAAAAAGGTGGGAATTAGAGAGCATGAGAGGGAAGATACGTTATGAAAATTTTAAGTGAAAAGAGAAGATGGAATAATAAAATGTGGTTTTAAATTGTGGACATAGTAAACCTCTTCAAAACAAAATTAAAACTGCCGCTATTATCAACATTCAGATCAATTCTTCTAATTATCTTAAATAATGTTGATTTGTGGAGGTTTTTTATAACCTCTGCAAAATAACCTCCACAATATAACAATTTTTTGTAGTGGATCATCAAGAGCCTCTTAGCCCATATAGTAGAAAGTGTTATATATGTAGAGGATGCTCAAGAATTATGGGAAGAATTAAAAGAAAAATTTTCCAAAGGAGACTACTTTAAGTTTGTTGAATTGCTACAAGAAATTCATTCCATTAAGCAAGGAGAAAGGAGTGAGTCAATATTTTACTGATTTGAAGATTATATGGGAGGAACTAGAATTTCTCAGACCCATCCCATGTTGTAGCTGTAAAAGTCCTTGCAGTTGCGATCTATCTAAAGCCTCTCACAAACACAGAGAAATGGAGCATGTCATATGCTTCCTAAAAGGCTTAAGTGAATGTTACAACAATGTGAGAACACAGATACTGCTGATGGAGCCTCTACCCAGTATTAAGCGTGTCTTTTCCCTCATTATACAGTAGGAAAGACAAGAGAAACATGATTCTGGTCTCACCAACCTCAATGATATCAAGATCCTTGCAAACAGAAAAATAAGGTCATTGGAGGAGTGGTCAAGGTTGAAAAACCCATGGACGTGGATTCACATTCCGTGGTCAAGGAAGAAGGAAAGGAAGAAATCCCAATCATGGGAAGCAATGTTCTTATTGTCACAAAATGAATCACACGGTTGATGAATGCTACTCTAAACATGGATATCCACCATGGTACAAGAAAAACGATAGTAATAATCAAAACGATGTTGGACAAAATAAATGGGGATCTACAAATGCTTGCACTACCTCTACTGGTTCATAGATCAGCCAACAAAACAATGCCAACACTGTCCAAAACTACTTCACCCCAGAACAAATGCAGAAAATACTGGAAATGCTTGAAAAGACCGAGAACTCTTCCCATAGCATCAGTCAAATGCACAAAGACATTATAGAAGACAGACAAGGTATGTTCTCATGGATCATAGACATAGGGACCACTGACCATGTGACCCATGATAAAAATCTATTCATGACATTCAATAAAATCAAACCTATATCTGTTAAATTGCCAAACAACTCCACTGTTACAGCCCACTATGCAGGAACTATACAGTTTTCCAAAGATTTCATGATTTTTAATGTTTCGTACATACCTGATTTTACTTTCAACCTTATATCTGTTCAAAGTTTGATTAGAGACATAAACTGTACACTAATGTTTTCTTCTAAGATGTGTGAAATTCAGGACAATTCTACATTGAGGATGATTGAATGTGCTAAATATAAAGGACTCTACTACTTGCAGTCTATTGGACGGGACCTGAAACCTAGTTTTGTTTTCTCTTATGAGCATGTAAATATAAACTTGTGGCATTACAGGCTAGGCCACCCTGGACATAAAGTTGTTGAAAGAATGTGCAAGAATTTTCCTTATATTCAAACTATTTCTCATAATGCTTGTGATATCTACCATTATGCAAAACAACACAAATTGCCTTTTCCTAAACATAATTCTTTGTCTACTAATTATTTTGATATTATACATTGTGACATATGGGGTCCTATCTCCATCCCATCTAGGCATGGGCATAGATACTTTCTTACTAGTGTTGATGATTGTAGTAGGCATACTTGGTGTTTTCTTATGCAAAATAAAAGCCAAACCAGAGAACTTCTACAATCTTTTATTATGAAAATCAAAACCCAGTTTAATAAAACTGTTAAAACCATTAGGACAGAAAATGACCCTGAATTTAATTGTCCCAACATATACAACTCTTATGGAATTGAACATCAAACAAGCTGTGTTGAAACTCCATAACAAAATTCTGTTGTGGAGCGCAAACACCAACATATATTGAATGTTACCTGTAGTTTGGTTTTCCAATCTAATGTTCCCTATGCTTATTGGTCTTATGCTCTATCTCATTCTATATATCTGATTAATAGGTTGCCCTTTCCTGTCATTAAAGATAAAACCCCTTATGATGTCTTACATAGTAATCCCCCCACATATCTTGACCTAAAAGTTTTTGGATGCTTGTGCTTTGCTTCTACTTTGGAAAGTAACAAAAATAAACTAGACTCTAGAGTTAGAGAGGGAATTTTCCTAGGATACAAGAGTGGGGTGAAATGGTACATTGTTCTTGACATCAACACTAGGGAAATTTTCATTAGTAAAAATGTCATATTTTATGAAGATATCTTTCCCTATAAAAATAACAGTGAGCAAGGAAATAAAAATAACTACAATAACAGTGAAGACAACACATTTTTTCTTGATAATATACCTTGTGGCTATGAGGAGGTTTTAGCCGAGAATGGAAGAGATAATCAAAGTCCTAATGATAGTGCTGAGAATACTAATCTTGTGGAAGAGGAACAAAGAAACAATCAGAGGAGGTCAAGCAGAGTGAAGAAAGCCCCTGAATACTTGAAAGATTACATACATCAAGTTAATTAATCATCATCCATATCTTTGTGTGTTAAAAATGGTTTGAGAACTCCTTACCTTATCGCTAACACTTTATCTTATGAGTCTCTATCTGATAAACACTTAAGATACACACTTGCCATAACTGTTGGGAAAGAACCCAACTTCTATAATGGCCAGAAATAGTGCTGAATGGGCTGATGCTATGCAAATAAAGATCAAGGCCCTCCAAGAAAATGGTACATGGTTTTTGACTAAACTCCCTCCTGGAAAGAAATCCATTAGGTGTAGGTGGGTCTACAAAATAAAGCACAAAGTTGATGGCACTGTGGAAAGGTATAAGGCCCAATTAGTGGCTAAAGGCTACACTCAACAAGAGGGAATAAATTTTTTAGACACTTTTTCTCCTGTTGCAAAACTCACATCGGTTAGACTGTTACTTGCCCTTGCTGCCTCAAGGAATTGATTTCTACATCAACTTGATATAGACAATGCTTTCTTGCATGTGGACCTAAATGAGGATGTTTACATGGATCCCCCACTTGGTTTAAACACTAATACAAAGGGACAGGTCTGTAAACTCACTAAATCTCTATATGGTCTAAAACAGGCCAGTAGACAATGGTTTGAAAAATTGTCCAGCTTTCTTATTTCTGCAAATTATGTTCAATCCAAATCTGATCACTCCTTATTTTTAAAGAAAACCTCCACAAATTTTACAGCTTTGCTTGTGTATGTATATGACATTGTTTTAACAGGAAATTCCATGAGTGAGATCACTCACATAAAGGCTCTTCTACATCACCAGTTCCAGATAAAGGATCTTGGGGAACTCAAATATCTTCTGGGATTTGAGGTTGCTACATCTAAGAAAGGGATACATCTTTATCAAAGAAAGTATGCCCTTGATATTCTTAACGAAACAAGAATGCTAGGAAGCAAAACATGCTCTACACCTTTTCTAAGCAACACTAATTCCTTATACAAAACAAAGAATTATATGGATGATCCCAGTGTTTATCGCAGATTAATAAGGAAGCTCTTCAATCTCACTAATATTAGGCCTGATTTATGTTTTATTGTTAATCTTTTAAGTCAATTCATGCAAGAACCTACTAACTATCATTATCAGGCCTTGCAGCATGTCCTTAGGTATGTCAAGTCCAACCCTTCTGAAGGACTCTTCTTTGTCGTGGATTCTAACATACAGATAAAGTGATTCAATGGCTCAGATTGGGCCACTCTTGCCCTAACACAAGAAGATCTACTACAGGTTACTGCGTTTTCCTAGGGACATCTCTTGTTTCATGGAGATCAAAGAAGCAAAGCATTGTTTCAAGGTCATCTACTGAAGCAGAGTATCGTGCCTTAGTTGCCATTGTTTGTGAGATGTAGTGGCTTCATTACATTCTCCAAGATCTCCAAGTTCAACCCAATGCTACTGAAGTTCTCTACTGTGACAACAACTCAGCTAGGCATATTGCTCACAACCAAAGCTTTGATGAGCGAACCAAGCATATAAAGCTAGATTGTCACGTGGTGCGTGAGAAGATTCAAGCTAAGTTTCTACGTCTTCTTCCCATTCGATCGGAGGAACAACTGTTCGATGTCTTCACCAAATTTCCTCACCGTACTCGTTTCAAATCTATCATCCCCAAGCTTGGATTAATGAATATTCACCATCCAGCTTGAGGGGAGGCTATTAATGTTTCTGTTTTATAATCATTGCTCCTAAGAGCAACATTCAATGTGTTACAGTTTTTAGTTTTAGGTTTTTTGATGTTTTCTGATAGAGATTAATGATTCTGTTAGGGATTCTAGCTAATCCCTCTTTCTCTACATTTCGCCGGAACCCTATATAATCAGGGTTCCAGTTCTTGTCTTTGTAATATACAGAACAATACACAGTAAAAGAAATCTTCTTCTATTTACCTCTATTACCTGCAAACTATTTCTTTCTGCCTCTCTTTTCTGTCTGGTGGTTGCTTCCTCAAGCTTCGCAGGCGCATCGCCATGGAGACCTCCTGCGTCTCTTTTCTCTCCCACAACTCACAACTTCCAATCTCACCTACCATCTGACGAAAGGAAGCTTCCAGCGAAAGTGTTATTTCCTTGCTTCTGGCCAGAAGGCATTGGGCCACAGTCACGCTAACTTGGGCCTGTTTTAATAAAGAACTTATTTGTTGAACTTGGTTTTTTTTCAACTTGTTTGTTGTTGTTTGGTTGAACTTGTTTGTTGTTTTTGTTGTTATTTGATTGAACTTGTTTGTTGTTTGTTATTGTTCTTTGTTGTTGATCCTATATTACCATTCGTAGTTCATGGTTTATAAAATACCAAAAACTGAAATTTGTTGTTTTTCTGCTTTTTAGGTCTCGTAGAGTTGTAAAAAAGGATTAGAATTAATTAAAAATAAAAAAAAAATTGATTAACATCGTATATTGACAAAATTCGACATTAAATTAATGTTGTATATTGAAAAAATTCGACATTAAATTGACGTCGAATTTTTTAAATTCAACGTCAATTTAACATCACGTCGTTCTCAAATTCGACGTGAAAGGCCGAAAATATTCGACGTTGTATGCTCTTTTTGTACCAATGTGAATATATAATAAGAAATTCATGACACATTTTTAAAGTCATATATACTTTAGTTTTGCACTAATTCATAATTTAATAATAAATAATTTATAAAGTTTGTATTAATTATATTTTTATGTAAGAAAAATAATTTTATTCATAACATTTTTAATAAATATTTATGATATATATTTTAAGTTTTTAATATAATTATTGTGATTTGTTTTTAATTTTGTTCCTATTATGAATAATATTTGTAACAAATGAAAAATTAGTCACAAATAATGATAAAATTTATATTTATCACTAAAATTTTGTTAAAAATAAAATAAAATAATATATATATATATATATATTTGTTGTAGTGGTTGTAAATTCTCAACTTGATGCATTAATATGTAACACTTGTTAAATTGATCCTTATAAGTTTAAACATTATTAATTTAGTGTCTGTCACGATTTATATCCTTAAATTTTTTTAATTTTTAATTTTTTATTATACATTTAGTTAATTCTTAATTTATATTATAGTGCATTCTTAATTTAATCCTTATAATGTAGCACATTTTTAATTTAATATATATATATATATATATATATATATTATAATCCGGTATACATTGTTAAAACGTACCAACTGAAAAAGAGGCGTACGCGTGTTAACAAACCCCATATATATATATATATATATATAAAATAAGGTTTTACTATAAGAACAAAATTGAGATTCACAATACACACCTAATTATATTATCATAAATATTTGTTTTTGTTTTTACTAGATTTAGGAGGTAGTCTTTGAGGTGGAGTACGAGGCTCCCAAGTCAGTAAAACTTTAGAAGATTGTGGCTAAATGTTGAAGAGGTTTTACTCCTGTCAGATGTGTGTCAATCCGAGTTTATGTATCACTTTTAAGTAGTTCTCAGATATACTTCAATCTGAACAATTGTCGTATGATATGATTTCTTTTTAGTGAGGATGATTTGGGTAAAAATACTCATTCTAAATGGTCAATATTCCACCAACTCTATTTTGTTGCAGGATTACGTATCCAATCTACATCTTGGAGCTTCGTTTTGAAGCGTGTGTGGAAGGACATGTTCTAGGAACAAATAGTTGTCTTTTTGTTTTTCTTTTACAAACGAACCATATCTATATAACACTATTTTTTCCTTATAGCAATTGCCAAAATGGATTCTACTTGAGTCTGATCCTTTATGAAAAGACAGATTAATTGATTTTTTTTTTATTTCTTTGAGTGTTAAAGTCATGCTTAACTCGAACTTGTTAATGCTTAGACAATGCAATAAGTATGAAAATTATATATGAATTCTTAGAAATCTCGTATTGTGGTGATTAAAGACATTTTCACCGTCAATTAAGAAACACATGTTTCTCATGTATTAGATTTGATATTTGTATAATGTGTTTTAGGCATTGTTCACTTGAGTGAATTTGAAGGAGAATAATTGAGTGGATTTGAGAGGATTTGAAGATAATTTTTTTTTGTTTATTTAAGTGAATTTGGAGGTAAATGGATTTGGAAGTAAAGTTTGTGAGAATTAGTGTAGGATTTAATTTATGTGACAGATTAAAAAAAATTACTTCCAAATCCACTCTCAATTACCTTCAAATTCACTCAAATAAACAAAAAAAAAAAATATTTTCAAATCCTCTCAAATCCACCCAATTACTCTTCCTCAAATTCACTCAAGTAAACAAGACCTTAACGAGTCCAATTTACTCTATACAGGTTCGTTTACAGTTGACTAACAATGTTTTTCAATTTGATTTTAAGTGTTTCAGTGTTTATTCATCCATTATTAGATAACACGAAGTTTACAATGTAACATTAGTTTTAGTATAACAGATACATGATTGGAAAGACGTAAAATAATTGCGTTAAGTGGGAAAGAGTTGACAGAGTTGAACATATGCGGACAGTTAATAGATAATCATTTTATCTTTTGGTAGAACTTTGGATACGTTATCGTTTTACACATTGCCATGATTAGATTTGTTTCTAACTCTTTTGGTGTTAAAGTGATACATATGACTCATGTTTCGTTTTCTTCCAACAAAGTTATGCATTACTGAGACAGATTCCACTTACTTTATAATATTTCTAACAACAACAGTAGACACAGCACAACCTTCAAAAGATTACTTATAATATTTTTTATTCAATAACTAAAATTTATTTTATATATAGTTATATCTATAATTATATACACTTTTTTTTTAATTTTATCCTTTCAATTATTATTTTTTAAATTTAAATAATTGTCTATCACAATACATATATTTTGTTAAATATAACATAATAAATACATGACCCATAAATACACCCTTAAAGAGACTCATATTTCATATGGTCAATATTGCACCAGCTCTATTTGTTACAGGATTATGTATTCAATCTATATCAGGTATAGAGATTGGAGCTTCGTTTGGAAAAATGTGTGGAAGGATATCGTTCTAGGAATAAGTTGTTGTTTGCTTGTTTTTCTTTCACAAACAAACCATATGTATATATATAACACTATCTTTTCCCAATAGTGTGTTACAGTCATTGCCAAACTGAAATCCACTTGAGTTTGATTCTTTATGAAAAAAAAGATGAATTGATTTTTTATTTTTTTTATTTGAGTGTTATAAAGTCATGCTAATTGACTCCAATATTTTAACTTGTTAATGCTATGTAATAAGTATAGAAATTATATATGAACATGAAAATTATATATGAATTCTTAGAAGTCCCGATTGTGATAATTAAAAACATTTTTACAGTCAATTAGAAAACACATGTTGTACCGTATGACCAGATGGCACGTGACCAAACCGATTGGATGAGAACACTAGAGGAACTCGTCTGACCAAGCAGTCCACAAGCCGTAAGTTAAGGATGAATTGCCCATTGATCGAGCGGTCGAGAAGGAGAGGAAGCAGAGTTGACATTCCTTAGCGTCAACCATTCTTAAATATCACATCAAATCAAGATTATGGATAAGCACTACTTAGTGATATTGGGTCATGATTGAATCGTGATTAGGATTTCACTAATCTTAAGTTTATCTCGAAACCTATAAAATAAAGGTCAAAAATAAGAAAGTAGATAGATTCATCTATTATGAATTTAAAACTTTTCTCTTACCTCGGTTAGACCAATTACTGACTTAAGCATATTGAAGTCTCTTTAACAAGTACTGCTAGGCGACTTGAAGCATAAATAAGAAAGGATTTGGAGTAAGATACACATGATTACCTAAACTAAGTGTGAAAGTGTATTTTGTGGTGATCCTTGATCCTACACCGGAAACATTCCATAGATTAAGATTCGATGTTGGTATAGTATCTTTTAATAAATCCAATTTACTCTATGGAAATTCGTTTGGCTAACAAACTTAATGTTTTTCAATTTGGTTTTAAGTGTTTCAATTATTTATCCATTGTTAGAACAAAGTCATAAAAATCTTTAAATTATTAGACTCTCATTATGATGTTGACTTCAATCAACAACTGATGTATAGAATCATATTTTTGGTAGTTTTGTTGACGAAAGAGTTACATAAAAGTAAATTCCAAAAAAGAGTAAATTATCAAAAATAGAAAAAACTAGTAAACTAAATCAACAAAAGTGATGATTCAAATTATTACGATTAATACTTTATTAGTTTATTTAATATTTAGTTATAAGATAAGACGAAATTTAGAAGGTAAGATTAGTTTTAGTATGATAGAGATGTGATTTGAATGAGGTAAAATAATTACGTTAAGTGGGGAAGAGTTGACAGTTTCCTTGAAGTTCAGCTTTTTCATACGCGGACAGTTAATAGATAATCACGTTTCTCTTTTTGTAGAACATTGGATACGTTATCGTTTTACACAGTGCGATGATTAGATTTGTTTCTAAGTCTTTTGGTGTTAAAGTGATACATATGACTAATGTTTTTGTTTTCTTCCAACAAAGTTATGCATTACTGACACAGATTCCACTTACTTTATAAAATTTAAAGCATTACACCACTTTTCCTTAATCAGTTTTATGGTCAAGTCTTAAGATAGTTTATATATATATATATATATATATATATATATATATACACTTTTTATGGATTAGTTAAATATAAAAAGTTAATTACATTCGTATTATGATCATTTTTTTATAAAATAGTATTTAAATATTCAAATTTAACACGAAAATAATAACTAATGAAAACAGAAAAGAATAAGAATAAAAATGGCAAACAATCTCGTTTATATTTAATCGAACTTAAGCAAAAGTAAAAGAACATAAATTTAGAATTGAAAAAAACCAAACAGAAATAATAATTTTTTAGCTCTGGAAATATTTTGTAATTTTTGTATTATATAGTTTGATTTGTTTTAAGAATATAATTCTTTTGTTAAATATGAATTCAAAAGAAGGATGCTTTCTGAGTGTCCATTTCATATATATATATATATATATATATATATATATATATATATATATATATATATATATATATATATATATATATATATATATATATAGCTTTGTACTCTCTGCATTTCATCTATCATCACATTTTCTTTGTGTGATAATAACACTCACTACAACAACCTCAATGACGAATCCCATTGGTTTTAAACTTATTGATGATTGATATTGGTTAAAAACTATAAAATCGTTGAAAATGATTATATTTTTATGAATTATTGATAAATAAAACTTTGTTGATAATAGTTTTCTGGGTTATATTTATTGATGTAATTACTAAAATATATATCATTCGATAATTGTAAATAATTGTATTTTTCGGTAATTAATAACAGATGATATCCGTCGATAAATATAAAAAATATATCTATTAATAATTATAAAAAAATATATCTGATTATAATTTTATATCCATCTATTAATTGAGGAACTCTTAAAATATAGCATCTCCTTTGTCTTTCTACACCCTTTCCTTTATTGAAACGAGATGAGTGTCCAAACAACATTACTGTAATGAAACTATATAAAATAAAGTCAAATATTGTAGAGATATATTCTTCCACCTCATTTGACTTAATGCAATTTTTAGACTTAGTTTATGTTACAATTATCATAACCATCATATCTATCTCTAATGTTCTTTAATACACGTTACAATTATCTTATTTCCTCTAGACTATGCAATAATATAATATGGAACTATTGATTTTTGCAATACAATGAGTTACTTCTAAAACTATTGGGTCAAGACATATCGATTTATTGTTTCATAAAAGTTAAATGTGTAAATGTAGCATGTTAATCAAGATCATAACTTCTATCTTGATATGCTGATTTTTACTTCATTGTTTTTCAATGAAACTAATCATAGACAAGTATTTTGCAAATTTGGATGGTTAAATTGAGCTAAGGTGGGTTGAATCTCAAATTTGAGATGTGGTTGTATTTCGTTTCCTGTAATGTGATTTCCCAAGTTTCAAAATCTTTGTGGTGTAAAAACCATCCCACTATATATCATATCTAAAAAAATATATATATGTGCTTTATTGCAGTTTCTTTACAAAAATGCCTTGTTATTCAAACGTTACCACTTGTTTGATGAAAAGAATGGAAGAATGGTTAGAATTGATGTTCACGAAAGATTTCTGAATCGATATGTGATTTGAAATTAAACGGAGATTCGAGATTGAATCTGGAATGGAAATGAGTTGGGATTTAGGTTTAACACGTAAATGAAATAGGGTTTAATGCAATACGTTTTGGGTACAAGAAAGGAAAAAAAGAATAATTTTAAACATATTGATATTCGACTTACAATTATTATAAAGATAAAATAATGATAAAATGTAAAGCTTTAAATTTAAAAAATAAAATGAAAAAGATAAAGTAATGAAAACCAGTATGATTAAAAAATGGAATAGAGTTTAGTTCAAATGTGCTTACTAACAAGGTCATGCAATCATAGAACTCTTTTGTTATATATATGTGTGGTTATGGAAAGTGCTTTAACTCAACAACACCAATCTAAGTCTAGTTTTGATACTCACATAATTCTATCCATCACTTTTGCTGTGTGATGATAAGACCCACAACAACCTCAATGAAGAATCCAGTTGGTTTTTTAAGATTGATGATGTTTGTGCTGTGTGTAGTGTCGGAGGTTGTTAATGGTGAAGAGGAGATTACATGCATTCCAGAGGAGAGGGAAGCACTCCTCCAATTCAAGGATGGCATCGTGGATGACCACGGCATGCTCTCATCTTGGACCACTCCTCACTGCTGCCAATGGGAGGGGATTCGCTGCAGCAACCTCACCTCCCATATTATAAGCCTCGACCTTCATGGAGATGGAGAACGTTATATGAGCGGAGAGATCCACATGTCGTTGATGGAGTTGCCACAATTACAGTATTTGAACCTCAGTTCTAATTCTTTTCCAGACACTCACATCCCAGACTTTCTTGCTTCTCTCAAAAACTTGAAATACCTTGATTTATCGTATTGTGATTTTGGCGGAAGAATTCCAAGTCAATTAGGCTCTCTTTCTCATTTGAAATACTTAAATCTTGCGGATAATTCTCTGAACGGTTCAATCCCTTATCAGCTTGGAAATCTCTCCCAATTGCAGCATCTTTATCTCAGTTTGAATGGTTTTGAAGGAAATATACCTCCTCAACTTGGAAA
>NC_028351.1:33681857-33691341 GCF_000741045.1 Vigna radiata var. radiata
TTGCAGCATCTTTATCTCAGTTTGAATGGTTTTGAAGGAAATATACCATCTCAACTTGGAAATCTCTCCCAATTGCATGAGCTCTATCTTGTAGGATATGACGGTAATCTCAAAATTAGTGACGGAGGTCAGTGGCTCTCAAATCTTATTTCTTTAACCCATCTTTACTTGGATTCTGTATCAAATCTTAATCGTTCTCATACTTGGTTGCAAGGGATTGCGAAGCTACCTCAAGTAAAAGAACTAAGTTTAACTAATTGTAGCCTTTCCGATGATTTCATTCTGTCATCTAAGTTCAATTTCTCTACTTCCCTCTCTGTCCTTCATCTTTCTCATAACACCTTCACATCAATAGTATTCCAGTGGCTGTCAAACATCACTTCAGACCTTGTTGACCTTGACCTTAGTGCTAACCTCTTGGAGGGTTCCACATTAATTGATTTTGGCATCGTCATGAATTCGCTTAGGCATCTTGACCTATCCTCAAACAATTTGACTGAAGACCTTCCCTCCATTCTCGGTAATTTGTCCAGTGGATGCGTTAGACAATCATTGCAAGAATTAGATCTGTCATGGAATCACATCACTGGTACTTTGTCTGACATTTCAATATTCTCCTCTTTGAAATCATTGTTTCTAAGGGGAAATCAGTTAAGTGGAAGGATACCTGAAGGTGTCAAGTTACCATCTACTTTGGAGTATTTTTTAATTAGCTCAAATTCATTACAAGGTGGAATTCCAAAATCATTTGGGGATGCATGTTCTTTGTGCTATTTGGACATGTCTTTTAATAGTCTGAGTGATGAGCTTCCGATGATAATTTCTCACTTGTCTGGATGTGCTAGATATTCATTGCAACAATTATATCTACATGATAATCAAATCAATGGCACACTACCTGACTTCTCAACATTCACATCTTTACAAACATTAGATCTTTCTGAAAATAAGCTAAATGGAGAGATTCCTATGGACATTCAATTTCCACCTAAATTGGAGACGCTCTACATGTATTCAAATTCTTTAAAGGGTGTGCTGACTGACTACCACTTTGCTAATATGTCTAAGTTACAGAACTTGTATTTATCTGACAACTCATTGGGCTTTGCATTTACTCAAAATTGGGTTCCATCTTTTCAATTGCTCTCTATATACTTGAGATCTTGCCAGCTAGGTCCAACATTTCCCACGTGGTTGCAGACACAAAATAAATTTGTCGAAATTGACATTTCAAATGCTACAATATCAGGTATTATTCCTGAATGGTTTTGGGCTAAATTACCTCTACAAAAGGTGATGAAAATGAATATTTCATACAACAGTCTACAAGGAACAATTCCAAATGTTTCATCAACGTATGTTTCTAGTTCCATTCACCTTGGATCAAATCGATTTGAAGGTTCCATTCCTCTATTTTTACGGAATTCTAAAATTCTTGATTTATCAAAAAATAAATTCTCAAATCCTCTTTTATTTTTGTGTGGAGGTGATGCAAATTCAGTTCAAATTCATTTAGACATTTCGTATAATCAGTTATACGGAGATATCCCAGATTGTTGGAAACAAATGAACTCACTAGTTTATTTGGATTTGAGTTATAATAACTTTTCTGGAAAAATTCCAACTTCAATGGGATGGCTTCTTGGTCTTCAAGTATTATTGTTGAGAAACAACAATTTAGTAGGAGGAATCCCATTCTCCATAAGAAATTGCACAAAGCTAGTAATGTTTGATTTGTCAGAAAACAGATTATCAGGATCTATCCCTGATTGGATTGGGACAAAAAAAGAGTTGCAAATATTAAGTCTGAGAAAGAATCAATTCTTTGGGAGTTTACCATTAATGGTTTGTTGTCTAAGAAGGCTTCATCTCTTGGATCTCTCACAAAACAACTTATCTGGAAAAATTCCTAAATGCATAAACAACCTTACTTCAATGGCTCAAACAACATCTTCAATATTTGATGAAAGTCATTGGTATACGTTGGAAATTGGTCTTTCTATTACCACCATATTTTACTATTTGAATGCATGGTTGACATGGAAAGGTTCAAAACAAATGTTTATGGATAAAGGTTTGTCACTTTTAAAAATCATTGATCTCTCAAGCAATCAGTTCTCCGAAGAAATTCCTATAGAAATAGAGAAATTATCTGGATTGATTTCGTTGAACTTATCAAGAAACAGTTTGATTGGAAAAATTCCTTCAAACATTGGAAATATAACATCACTTGATTCTCTTGATTTGTCAAGAAACCGACTTGTTGGTTCAATTCCTCTAAGTCTTGCTCAAATTTATAGACTTGGTGTGTTAGATTTGTCTCATAACCAACTTAGTGGAGAAATTCCTACAAGCACACAATTACAGAGTTTCAACAAATCTAGTTATGAAGATAATCTTGATCTTTGTGGACCACCACTTGAAAAACTATGTATTGATGAGGAGCTAACAAAAAAACCAAATGTTAATGTTTATAAAGATGAATATTCATTTTTTAATAATGAATTTTTCATAAGTATGGCAATTGGATTTGCTCTAAGTTTTTGGATGGTGTTTGGCTCAATCTTATTCATACGTTCTTGGCGATGGTCTTACTTCAACTTCTTGAACAACTTAGAAGATAATGTTCATGTCAAAATAGCAATTGTTAGAGTATTTAAGCATGACAGAGATTATCAGGTAACAATATCATGTGTTATATAACTTTGCTTTCTATATGTATTAAAAAATGCACACATTATACCATATATTCCTTTTTCAATATTTCTAAAGCATTTTATTGATTAAAGTAAAATTATCAATTTTTTTTAATATTGAATCAATTTTTACAATTCAATTAGTTGCTTTTGAAAGTAATTACGTCAAAGACATAAGATTTAATGCACAAGAGCAATTAAATGTGTAAATATAACATGTTAAGTAATAAAAAAATGACTTCTTGCTGGTTTAAATGAGTGCCTTTAGTGTTTATTTGTTTCATGTTTTTTTAATAAAAGTATGCCCTGGACAACCTTTTGCAAATTTAGATGAAAAGTTTGCATACTACAAAATAAAATAGCTAATAAAATAATTGATGTTCTTGATAGTCTTATAAGAAAAAAAAACAACTGTTTCTTCTGAGATTTTCAAAGAACTAACATTCTTTACATTTTATTTTTCAATTTTCAGGCACCGGAAACGCATCGTCTTGCACGACTCCACCTTTGAGCTTTTTGTGGTTGGAAAAGGTAATGGTTTCATTAAATTATAAACGTCATTAATCATTGTTCTTGTGGTGAAATTAAATTGTCATACATATTGTCATACATATAATAAGGAAATGAAAATATAGAATAAGTTAAGAGGTTAAAACTGAAAGGAAAGTATTGGCAAGGATGTGAGTGTATGTGAAACAAACATAGCATAAAATATAGATCCCACTCTGCACTCCAAAATATACATATTGAATATACGTCAATGATATTTCTAATCAATTTATGCAAAAAATATTTCAAGGTACGAATGTATGTTGAGTTCTAAAATTGATATCTATATGTTAAAAACAATCAATAAATTGATCCTTTTAAATTTAAAGATTATCAATTTAGTCTTTGTCACTGTTAATACCCTTACGAATTCTATTTTGGTGCTTATAGTACATGCAGTACATCGCTTGAGCATCAACTGAACCAGCCCTCACGTATTTGAGTGAATTGAACACGAAACGTGTTCTATGCTGTAATGGGAGACTCAATTTTCAAAGTCTTTTTGTTTTATTTGGAGAAAGTGGTATAAGGGATCATCTCATCCCACTATATACACAATTAAGTCTTTTTTCTTTGTTTTTGTTTTTGTCGAATGTAATATATTGGTCAATGCACTTAATAATTTTTTCTATTGACATCATCGTACTATCAATCAACTTCTCTTTTTTAATGACTTCTGTAATCCACTTTTATTAACATTTTTATGTTATATATAAATTCTTTTTCAACATTTCACTAAAAATCGTATCTAATACATAGTTCAAATTACACTAAAAAGATCTAAAATGTAGGTCATAATCGTTAATCATTAGAAAAAATATTTTTTTTAGATACAATAAATTACTGAAATGAATTTTGAATTCAAGATAGAAATTTCTGGATAATTGTATTAGCTTTTAAACATGAGATAATTAAATTAGATATAGAGTTAAATATAATTTTGGATATCATGTTTACACTAAAATACCTTAAAAATTTGGATATAATTCTTATATTTTTTTATTGTTCACATTTTATAATTCAATTAAGAGAAACTATTTTTTATTATAAAAAATTGAATTATTGAGACTTAGTAACTTATTTTATTTCACTTTCTTTGTGGACTATACAATTAATTGCTCTGCAATATGATCTGACTTTATGAATACTTGATGACTGTAACATATTTCATTCCTTTACTTCTTTATGATTCCAAATCTTTAGAGTGATAGTTCTATGTTTGATTTGTAACACCCTCATTTACAAGCCTGATTTTCTAGACATAGGAGTTGTTATCTGCGAGTGTTATCCAGCGAATAAATATAATAGTTTGGTTTATTCTTGTGTTCTATGATGTGGTTCAAAGGTTGGAGAAAAATCCCAAGAATTATTTAAGAAAGATGACCAAATTCATTTACTTGAATTGTAGATTAATTTATTTTTAGAATAAAGAGTCACTTTTAACTAGGATTTTAAATTTAGTAAAAGAATTACATTTCATTTACTAAATTTTATATTATATTTTGTATGATTAAATCAAGTTCAAAAACATTTAAAGTACACAATTAAATTTATTTGACCTAATCCTTAAATAAACATCGACTTAACATCAAAATATTGGTATTACTCAAATTGTAACACTATTAAAAAAGTCGACTTAATCGACCATAATACAAACCAAAATGTTAGAAATTGATTATAAACTACAATCAAATAAAATATGCATCCAACGATTTTTCAATTTGGTTTTAAGTATTTCAATGTTTATTCATCTACTATTCAAACAAAGTTTACCAATAATTCAATTATATATTGGATCAAAGTTATAAAAATCTTTAAATTACTAGACTTTCGCTTGATATTTTTGGTATTTTTCTCATTAAAAATGGAATAATAGAGGAATCAAAATAAAAGACAAATGGAAAGAATGATAGATGAAGAAATTACTGAAGACAAAGGATTTACATAAAAGTAAATTACAGGAAAAAGTAAATTATTAAGAATAAAACAAGAATTAGTAAAGTAAATCAATCAAAAGTTCACGAATTTCTTAGTATGTTTGAAATTTTATTCACACTTTTCACTCTTTGTTTACATTGATCTATTTATTTATATTTTTTTTCATATTCTAACAATTTCTTAATGCAATAAAATAAAATAAAAAATACATAAATAATCGACCTTGTGTCATATGTTCTTGTTGCCTTCATGTTTTGTAGCAATTGTTGTGTCCTTCTCCAATTAGCTTTAGTCTATATTTTGATTATTCTTTCTTCATGCACTAGTGGAAAAACGCTGTTTAACGTCGGTTATTTTGGACTTTTAACGTCTTCTTCACAACCGACGTTAATACCGGTGATGTTAATGGGACGTCGAACATCCATATAACCAACGTCTATACAGACGTCAGTTATTGCCATGTCCGACGTCACTAAACGTCAGTGTAGGCGTAATCCAACGGCTAAAGGCAATATATAGACGTCAGATCAAGCAATAACTGACGTCTAAGAGCACATAAAGACTTCAAACATGTAACTAATCGACGTCTAATGTCACTATAAACGTCGGTGTATGCATTAACCGACGTCTAATATAGTCGTTGTGTTTTAGTGCAGTTTTGTTCCTGTCCTTGGATAGCCCAGTAGCACACACTTTATTTGCTAGTTTCCCCCGAAAAAAAGCTTGCATCTTTTGAATTTCTCATGACATTTTAACCCAAAACCTGGGTCTTTGCTTAGTTCTATTTTTAATCGCAAGAGGGAAAAGTTACGGTGAAAAGATAACAAGGCAACAACCCATGGTCATTTTTGGGTCGAAACGCCATGAGAAATCCAAAAGATGCCGCTTTTTCTGGGAGGCAACTAGCAAAGGAAGAATGTGGTACTACGTTACCCTAAGAGAGGAACAAAACTGCACCAAAACACAACACAAGGAAAACAAATTTTAATCAGTTGAACCAGAAGATAGTCGATGAAAGACTGAACAAAGTTTAAACGGTAACCATAAAAAAACATGCACCTGGGATGCAATGCCGCAAGAGAGAAAAAGGAGAGGAGGAAGACGATGATATCAAAAACTGCAATGCCGCGAAGAGTCTATAGTCACCTAGACGTCGGTTATCTAACTAATTCGACGTCCAAAATAACATTTAAACTGACATTTTGAATGCCCATTAGACGTCGGACTCCAGGGGAGCCGATGTCTAGGGCGCTGAACCGATTGACGTTTCATTTCCTGTCAGGGAAGTAGACGATAGTTGTGAAGGGGCGCCGACGTCTATAATAATATAGACGTCGGGGCTCTGCTATCAGATGTCGAAGTGCCTCTGAGTTTGGTGAACAGAATTAATTACAGGCACATAGACGTCGCACACCAAAAATTACGACGTCTATACTTCAGAAATTTTTGTCTTCCCGCCTTCCGAGCAGGCCATAGACGACTGTTTTTTACTACTTGACGTCTAAGCGCCTGGGAATCAAGTGAAGAGCATTAATTGCAGTCAGGTAGACGTCGGCCCCCCATCACAACTGATGTCAATGGTGCAGGAAAAGACTGTCTTCTAGCCTACCTCATTACATTGAACGTCGGTTTAGGGCAGAACAGACGTGTACTATATAATAGACGTCGTTTTTCCTTGAAACCGACATCTAAGTTACCAACTTATTTACGTTAATGCCACCGTCCACTCGTCTAGATGCACTGTTTGTGTGCCTCTTTAAGTAAAATCTTGTTGTGTTTAGCCCTCTACTAGCTTTTATGTATTGTAGTGAAAAAACATATTGGGAACCACATCAAATTCATTATTAGAGGATCACAGGGTTAGACTTTGTTTACATTTCAATTTAAGTTTTGTAATATTTATATAAACAATATTTTTATGATTTTATTTATTTGAAATTATATAATTTTATAAACTTATTTAAAGTAATATATTATTTATATAATTTTTTTATCTGAAATGAACTCTTACTAATTTACTATTCGAATTTATGAATTGAGTTTACGATACTATCATGAGGTTGCATAAAATCTCAAGTTTTACAACCTTGTGTAAAATAATTACGTTAAGTGAAGTGGGGGAGAGAGGTCAGAGTTGCCTTGAAGTTTAGCATGTTCATACGCGGACAGTTAATTGATAATCATTTTTCTCTTTTTGTAGAACTTTACGTACGTTATCGTTTTACACATTGTGAAGACCAATATTTTCTTTTTGACAAAATGTGATGATTGGATTTGTTTCAAACTCTTTTTGGTGTTAAAGTGACTTTTTGACAATGTGTTATCGTGTTACACATTGTGAAGACCAATATATGACTTTTCTTCCAACAAAGTTATGCATTAGTGACAGAGATTACACTTTATAAAATTTTAAGCATTACACCACTTTCCCTTAATCAATTTTATGGTTAAGTCTTTTCACCAACTCACCATTACACTATAATCATATCATATAAATCAAAGCCATCCTGAAATATAAATACACAACACAACCTTCAAATATCTTACTTTAATGCTAAACATATTTATATTAGTTTGAGATATATTATAAAAGTAAAATAATAAAGAAAGAAAAGTAAAATTTAAATTTATCAAATAAAAACAAAATAAAATTAATGAAATTATAAAAAATTTAAAGCATTACACCACTTTCCCTTCAACAATTTTATGGTCAAGTCTTAAGATAGTTTTTTTTTTTTATAATTTTTATGGATAATTTAAATATAAAAAGTTAATTACATGATAATTTTTTTTATAAAATAGTATTTAAATATTCAAATATAACACGAAAATAATAACTAATGAAAACAGAAAAGAATAAGAATAAAAATGGCAAACAATTTCGTTTATATTTAATCGAACTTAAGCAAATGTAAAAGAACATAAATTTAAAATTGCAAAAAACCAAACAGAAATAATAATTTTTTAACTTTGGAAATATTTTGTAATTTTTGTATTTTATAGTTTGATTTGTTTTAAGCATATAATTCTTTTGTTAAATATGAATTCAAAAGAATGCTTGCTGTATGTAGTCCATTTCAGTTTCGTCATTCATCTATCATCACATTTTCTTTGTGTGATAATAACACTTACTACAACAACCTTAATGACAATCCCATTAGTTTTAGACTTATTGATGATTGATATTGGTTAAAATTCGTAAAATAATAGAAAATGATTATTTTTTTATGAATTATTGATGGATTAAATTATGTCGATAAAAGTAATATTAATTGATAAATATCGTTTATTTATAGTTACTAACGGACAATATTTATTGGTAAATATAGAAAGATGTATCTGTCAGTGATTATTAAGAATATATGAGTTAGTAATTTCATATCCAACTAATAGAGGTCTTAAAATATAGTGTAGTTGTCTCCATGGTTTTTCTATCCCCTTCCCTTTATTGAAACGAAATGGATGTCTAAATGACAGTACTGCAATGAAACTATATAATATAAAGCTAAACATTACAAATGATTAAGTCACACATATTTTGAAATAAAATTAAAGAAACATGTGTATTTATAATGATAGATTTTTGTCACAAGATATGAATATCCTATTTAGAACTAACAAGGTGAATATGAAGTTTATCCATACAAATTTCTACTTCCTACCACTAACTTTGTATTTAAATTTAAAGTTTGGCAAAACATGAGAGATCTTCTAATTCAATCATTGTCATCATCGTCCTCTACAATTGTCATTGTCATCATTATTAACATCATTCTCACCTTCTTCTTCTTCATCATCATCATCTTTTTCTTTTTGTATTTCTCTTTCCAATTCTTCAATATCACCATGATATTGTTCGTTTTGGACTAAATCCTCATGGGTTTGCTTTTGGTACCACTTCAAAAGGTCTCTTACAATTGGAGCTATTTATGTATATATAAACCCATGACCAGTTCTTCTTTTACTTGATGTGAGACTTTGTTTACATCCCAACATAATGTTTTCCCTTCTTACCGTGAAATCATGATTTTTTTTTATCTATCATTAGTTTTTTTTTAATTAACTTGGCATTATTATTCTTATTAATTTAAAATTTTAAGTATATCAACTATATTTTTTAATGAATAACAATGAGGTTTTTTTATTTTTATTTTAATGTACGTATTTCAGAGAAGTAACATTCTATTTTAACTCATCATTTTCATGAGTGTCTCATTTTCAATTTAAAAAAATCACTTTATAGAAATATATATATATATATATATATATATATATATATATATATATATATATTTGATAAA
>NC_028351.1:33691782-33706445 GCF_000741045.1 Vigna radiata var. radiata
ATATATATATATATATATATATATATATATATATATATATTTTATTACACTTTCTTTACAAAAATGCAATACGTTTTGGATAGAAAAAGAAAAAAAAAATTGTAAACATATTGATATTCGATTTACAATTATTATAAAGATAAAATAATGATAAAAAGTAAACCTTTAAATTTATAAAATAAAAAGAAAAAGGATAAAAGTAATGAAAACCAGTATCGTTAAAAAATGGAATAGAGTTTAGTGCATATGTGATTTAAGGAAAAATTACTAAAAAGGTCATGCAATCATACAACTCTTTTGTTATATATGTGTGGTTATGGAAAGTGCTTTAACTCAACAACAGCAATCTAGTTTTGATACTCAAAGAATTATATCCATTAGTTTTTGTGTGTGATGATAGCACCCACAACAACCTCAATGAAGAATCCAGTTGGTTTTTTAAGATTGATGATGATGTTTGTGTTGTGTGTGGTGTCGGAGGTTATTAATGGTGAAGAGGAGATTAGATGCATTCCAGAGGAGAGGGAAGCACTCCTCCAATTCAAGGCTGCCATTGTCGATCACAACGGCATGCTCTCATCTTGGACCACTCCTAACTACTGCCAATGGGAGGGGATTCGCTGCAGCAACCTCACCTCCCATATTATAAGCCTCGACCTTCATGGAGATGGAGATGAACGTTATATGAGCGGAGAGATCCACAAGTCGTTGATGGAGTTGTCACAATTACAGTATTTGAACCTCAGTCATAATTATTTTCCAGACACTCACATCCCAGAGTTTCTTGCTTCTCTCAAAAACTTGAAATACCTTGATCTTTCATCATCTCAGTTTGAAGGAAAAATTCCAACACAACTTGGATCTCTTTCTCATTTGAAATACTTAAATCTCGCAGATAATTATTTGGAGGGTGCAATCCCTTATCAGTTTGGAAATCTCTCCCAATTGCAACATCTTGAACTCAGTGACAATCTTTTAGAAGGAAATATACCATCTCAACTTGGAAATCTCTCCCAATTGCATCAGCTCTATCTTCAACATTTGTATAATCTCAAAATTAGTGACGGAGGTCAGTGGCTCTCAAATCTTATTTCTTTAACCCATCTTTACTTGGATTCTCTATCAAATCTTAATCATTCTCATATTTGGTCGCAAGTGATTGCGAAGCTACCTCAACTAAGAGAACTAAGTTTAGTTGATTGTAGCCTTTCCGATCATTTCATTCTGTCATCCAAACATTCTAAGTTCAATTTCTCTACTTCCCTCTCTGTCTTTGATCTTTCTGGGAACACCTTCACATCAGCAGTGATATTCCAATGGGTGTCAAACATTACTTCCAACCTTGTTCACCTTGACCTTAGTGATAACAATTTGACTGAAGACCTTCCCTCCATTCTCGGTAATTTGTCCAGAGGATGCGTTAGACACTCATTGCAAGAATTGGATTTGAGTGCTAATTACATCACTGGAACTTTGTCTGACATTTCAGTATTCTCCTCTTTGAAATCATTGTTTCTTGGTGCAAATGAGTTAAGTGGAAGGATACCTGAAGGTGTGAAGTTACCATCCACTTTGGAGGATTTGTTAGTTTGGTCAAATTCATTAGAAGGTGGAATTCCAAAATCATTTGGCAATGCATGTTTTTTGTTATCATTGGACATCTCTAATAATAGCTTGAGTGATGAGCTTCCAATGATAATTTCTCACTTGTCTGGATGTGCTAGATATTCATTGCAAGTATTATATCTACATGATAATCAAATCAATGGCACACTACCTGACTTCTCAACATTCACATCTTTAGGAAAATTATATCTTCACAACAATAAGCTAAATGGAGAGATTCATAAAGACATTCAATTTCCACCTAAATTGGAGGACCTCTACATCTATTCAAACTCTTTAAAGGGTGTGCTGACTGACTACCACTTTGCTAATATGTCTATGTTACAGAATTTGGATTTATCTGACAACTCATTGGGTTTGGCATTTACTCAAAACTGGGTTCCACATTTTCAACTGCTATTTATAAACTTGAGATCTTGTCAGCTAGGTCCAACATTTCCCATGTGGTTGCAGACACAAAATAAATTTGTCGATATTGACATTTCAAATGCTACAATATCAGGTATTATTCCTGAATGGTTTTGGGCTAAATTATCTCTACAAAGAGTGATGACAATGAATATTTCGTACAACAGTCTACAAGGTACAATTCCAAATGTTTCAACAACGTATGTTTCTACTTCCATGCACCTTGGATCAAATCAATTTGAAGGTTCTATTCCTCTATTTTTACAGAATTCTCAAATTCTTGATTTATCAAAAAATAAATTCTCAAATCCTCTTTCATTTTTGTGTGAAGATAATGAATTTTCAGTTCAAACTCATTTAGACATTTCACATAATCAGTTATCCGGAAATATCCCAGATTGTTGGAAACAAATTAATTCACTATTTTATTTAGATTTAAGCCACAATAACTTTTCAGGAAAAATTCCAACTTCAATGGGATGGCTTCTTGATCTTCAAGTATTATTGTTGAGAAACAATAATTTAGTAGAAGGTATCCCTTTCTCCATAAGAAATTGCACAGAACTAGTACTGCTTGATTTGTCAGAAAACAAATTATCTGGACCTATCCCTGATTGGATTGGGACAAAAAAAAAGTTGCAAATATTAAATCTGGGAAACAATCAATTCTTTGGGAGTTTACCGTTAATGGTTTGTTGTCTAAGAAAACTTCATCTTTTGGATCTTTCACTAAACAACTTATCTGGAAAAATTCCTAAATGCATAAACAACCTTACTTCAATGGCTCAAACGACAACTTCAATATCTGATGGATGGCAATACTATGTGTTAAATATTGGTCTTTCTAGTTACATCAGAGTATACTATTTGAATAGAGTATACCATTTGAATGCATGGTTGACATGGAAAGGTTCAAAACAAATGTTTATGGATGAAGGTTTGTCACTTTTAAAAGTCATTGATCTCTCAAGCAATCATTTCTCAGAAGAAATTCCTACAGAAATAGAGAAATTAGCTGGACTGATTTCGTTGAACTTATCAAGAAACAATTTGATTGGAAAAATTCCTTCAAACATTGGAAATATGACATCACTTGAATCTCTTGATTTATCAAGAAACCGACTTGTTGGTTCAATTCCTCTAAGTCTTGCTCAAATTTATGGACTTGGTGTGCTAGATTTGTCTCAAAACCATCTTAGTGGAAAAATTCCTACAAGCACACAATTACAAAGTTTCCATCAATCTAGTTATGAAGATAATCTTGATCTTTGTGGACCACCACTTGAAAAATTGTGTATTGATGGGAAGCCAACACAAAATCCAAATGCTAATGTTTATAAAGATGAATATCCATTTTTCAATAATGAGTTTTTCATAAGTATGGGAATTGGATTTGCTCTAAGTTTTTGGACGGTGATTGGCTCAATCTTATTCAAACGTTCTTGGCAGCGGTCTTATTTCAACTTCTTGAACAACTTAGAAGACAATGTTCATGTCAAAATAGCAATCTTTGTTAGAGTAATTAACCGGGACAAAGATTAACAGGTAACAATATTATATGTTTTATATAACTTTGCTTTCTCTATATTGTATTAAATGCAAATTAACATATATTTCTTTTTCAATATTTCTATAGCATTTTATTGATTAAAATAAAATTATCAAATTATTATTATGTTTAATATGGAACCAATTTTTACAATTCAATTAATTGCTTTTGAAACTAATTACGTCAAAGACATAAGATTTAATGCATAAGAGCAATTAAATGTGTAAATATAGCAAGTTAAGTAATCAAGAAAATGACTTCTTGCTCGTTTTAATGATGAGTGCCTTTAGTGTTTATTTACTTCAGTTTTTTTTTAAATAAAATTATGCCCTTGACAACCTTTTGCAAATTTAGATGAAAAGTTTGCATGAGCATAAAATAAAATGGTAACAAAATAATTGATGTTCAATACTTGATAGTCTTATGAAAAAAAGAAAAAACAATTGTTTCCCTTGCTACCATGAAATCATGTTTTTTTCCCTAGTAAACTTCTGAATTCTTTATCTATCATTAGTTTTTTTAACCTGATTATTATTATTCTTATTACTTAAAAATTTTAAACATGGCATTTCAATGAACACATTTGGAAGAACTAACATTCTTTGCATTTTTATTATTTTTCAATTTTCAGGCACTTGAAACCCATCCTCTTGCACGACTCCACCTTTGAGCTTCTTATGCTTGGTCAATGCAATGGTTTCACTAAATTATAAACGTCATTAAGCATTGTGCTGGTTGTTAGAAAAGAAGAAAGAATGAAATATTGTATTTCTTATTGAATAATATGGAGAGAGTACAATTGATATATATAATTATTTAGAGCAATATAAAAAAAGAATATAAGTATAAAAATATATGAACATAAATGCACAGATATGAACAGAGAATAAAATAATTCCAATACTGGTACATATTATTAACAATTCACTCTTTTTTTTTTCTCATAATCCAAACTTCCGTCTAAACTATTTTTCAGTTAATTACATTTCATTTATTTGTGTCAGGAAAGTTTCGTCATTTTAATGAGTGACTTGTTTTCTAATTTTAAAAATTCTATAAATTACTTTATAGTAAAATTTTATATATATATATATATATATATATATATATATATATATATATATATATATATATAGAGCAGTGTGATTATTACCATTTTAAACTTATTTATAGTGTGTAAATATTTGCTATGTACATATAGTTGATAAAAAAACTAAATAATCATTTCAAATTCAGTACAGCTTAAATATTAAAAATAAAATAAGGAAATGAAAATATAGAATAAGTTCAGAGGTTAAAACTGAAAGGAAAGTAGAGAAATATATTGGAAGGATGTGATTGTATGTCAAACAAACATAGCATAAAAAAAATAGAATAATGATAAATTTTATCTAATCTGGAATGTTTTAAAACCAAGAAAATATTAACTTTGTGATCCCTTCCTATCCTAAGAATATTGTTTAAAGAGCAAAAGTAGAATGTTTTGAAATTAAAGAGGTTGATGATAGAATAGAAGGCAGGGTTTCTAACTTACTCTTGACATGACTCCTTATCATCATTTTGAGGTGAGATTATGTAAAATTTTGAAAAGCTAATACTCTGGCTATGCCTTTTAATATACCTGTGCTTATCGAAGAGCAAACAGAATTCCTGAAATTTCAGTTTGGAAACTTTTTTAATTATGCATAGTATACTTCACTTTATTTATGTAGACATGTTCCAGAGTGATGTAATCCAGATAAATAAATCAAATATTAATTAATTGAAACATGCAGTACATAATTAATTAATTTGGTTGTTATACGAGCAAAGCATTCTTAATTTGTTTCTTATGTGTAACACATTCTTAATTTTATCCTTGCTGGTAGAAAATAGATTAAGAATTCGTTAAATGTAATGAGACCGAATAAAGAATGGATTACTTGTATAAGAGCTAAATTAGAATGTATAACTAATTATTCGTACATAGTATATTCATCCTTTGCAATCAAGTTTTATGAGGTACTAGACGATATTAAACAAGAATTATATCTTTATTTCAAAAATTTCTCCAAATCATCGTTTATTATTCAATTATTGAATATCAAATGTTTATTTGGTTTGAATACAATGATGTCATAGTTTATTAAAAAAAACAAAAGGATGTTGACCACACTTTATATTTTATATGTTAATTTAATTTGAAGGGGATATTTTTTTTATTAATGTCATAACATAAAATTGATAGTTAATTTAGCATAACAAAATTGAAATTATAAAATGGTATAATGGGAGTAGAGTATTCCTATAAATGAGGAGACTTGAGTTGAATTCTAATGTAAAACAATTTTTTTATTTTTTTAACAATTACTAACAATAATAGGAATAATAATATAATAATTCATAACTATATACAAAGAGGATACATCTCTTTGGTGTCTTTTTTTTTTTATTTTTCCAATTTTACCATCTTAATTACTATTTTGAAAATTTAAATAATTATTCATAATCTATAACTATATATAAAGATGATCGAACTCTTTTGTGTTTCTAATTTTCTCCTTTTAATTATTACTTTCAAATTTTAAAAAATTATACATAATAAAAAAATGGCTTAATACCCCTGATTGTCCCTATTTTCGTTAAGTGCGTTCACTTTAGTCTCTATGTTTTTTTTTTTGTTCAATGTTGTCCTAAAGAGTGTAAATTTTGTTTAATTTGGTCCTTTAATGCCGTTTAAATTGTTACCTGTAGACAGTCTAGGTGTGCACAACAGTGTTGAGATGGCATTTAACTACTACCATGTAACCAAAAGTAAAGTTTCGTGGCAGCCCCACCCCAAAATTAGGGTTCTACATTTGGGGGAAACCTTCCTGCACCTACGCCACGAGAAGAAGGAAAATGTTGCTCGCTTTGCTTCAACGGAGGATGATTTCACTAATTGTACAGCTCATGGTAGCATGAAGAAGACGAACCTAGTTGTGTAAGAAAGTACTCATGGTGGCTGGTGGAGGCAAGCAACGAAACGATTCTAGGTTTCTTTGATTTGGGATTTTTCTGGATTTCGTTGTGGTTCTCTGGAGGTTGGAGAAGATGATGGCCTTGAAGCTTTGCACAACGGCGACAAGGATTGTCGCGCTGACGATGAAGCTCTCGATTTGGATGATTCATGGCTGATGTGCGAGAATGAAGATACGAATGGAGTTCGAGATTAAGGTTTCGTGATTTGAGGGAGATTGCGACTTTGATGGTGGTGGCCATGGAGGTTGCACGTGATGGCTGCCATGGTTCTCTGCAGGTGCGACTTCACGGCGGCATGGTGACTTTGGACGATCTCTATGGTGGCGGTGGCGTTAGGGTTCAGTGGCGGTAGGGTTCGGTGGGCTGAAGGTTGAAGAAGATGGTGACGTGGCAGTAGTTAAATGTCATCTCAACACTGTTGTGCACAAGAAGAAGAAGAAGAAGAAGAAGAAGAAGAAGAAGAAGAAGAAGAAGAAGAAGAAGAAGAAGAAGATTATGATGATGATGATGATGATGATGATGATGATGATGAAGATTGATTTATACACATATAGTGTGCTTTATATTGTGGTTAATTTGAAACACGATGTAATTTTGATTTAATTTTGAAAAATGATGGTTATTCATTTGTTGTGCCATGACTACATTATTCAACTTGATTTCAATCATAATTCATTTTATTGCAGTAATGACAGGAGAACGACAATCAAAACCTGATAAAGGAAAGGCTGTAGCAAAAACAAAGAAGAAACGAAAGGCAAAATATATCCTTAAGATTCCTTCATCTATTGCAGACCGTCATGTTCATTCCACACCCTCAGATGCTGCAGACCGACATGTTCTTTCGACACCCTCACATGATGCAGACTGTCATGTTCTTTCCACACCACACCCTCCTATTAATCCCATACAAACACCTGCTATTTTATCCACACCAGACCCTGTGGTACAGCCAACACAAGATCCTACTAGTCTTCCTCCACCTGCATTTCTTGGAACACAGATAGATTCTTCTTCTATGCCCTCCTCATCGTCCATACCGTCGTCTCATGGTTGTCCCACACCATCTGTTGATCACGATTCGGCTGGTGAAGATGATGATGACCCTGCTCCTNCTGATCGACCGATGATTGAACCTTATGGGAAAGGGTAACACCGGACCAAGTTCATTACTAAATTGTTTTACATTAATTGTTTAAGTTATCGTTAATTTAAATGACTTTGATGTATTTATATGCAGATTTGTGCCATCTAGAGTTGCTTCTCAGGCCATAACAAAGTGTATTAAGCAACAATTTCTACAGCCCTNGCCAACATGGGGAGCAATACTNCCTGATGACAGAAAACCATTTTGGGAGCGATTTAAGGTTAAAGGAAATCAACTTCCTTTTGTTATTTAACATTCATCATTAAGATTAATTGTGTACCAACACAAATAGTAATTTACATAATTTTTATATGACTTGTTGTCATAGATGAAGGTTCAATGGTTACCTCAACATGAAGTTCAAAGGCATCTCATAGGCTTTCTGAGATGTTTCGAGAAGCAAGGATAGCAGGAGAACGCCCGTACTGGATTGGGGAGCAAATCTGGACCTCTTTACTGGAGCATTGGAATTCGGCACAGTATCGGGCAAAGTGTGCAATCGCCCAGAAGAATCGGTCTTCAGAAAGGGGCGGTGTTCTCCATACAGGTGGATCAATCACCATACATGAACATGCTATGCGTATGGTAAGTATCCATTTACTCGTACAAGTTATGTAACTTTAATTTTAATCTACATAACAAACTTTATATTTTGTTGCAGGCAGCTGAGTTGGGANGATCTGTGCATGTTGATGAAGTTTTCCACCAAACTCATGTACGCAAGGGAACTACTGACCAGTTCGTTGATGAAAGGTCCCGAAAGACACATGTAAGAAAATACTTGTAATCGTAGTCTTGATTCATAACTTTGTGCCTTCTATTGTATATTTGACTCATACTTTATCATCACTTTTAACAGGAAGAATTCTCCGCAAAACTTTCACGAGCCAGATCCTCACATTCTTCATGTCCTCAGTCAACCCAACCAACAGATGATGAAGAAGACCTTATTAGGTCACAGTGTTGGATTGATGTTGTTGGTGGAAAGAAAAAAGGAAGAATATATGGGACCGGGCAATTGGCTGCAAATTACAGTGCAGGTCGTGGTGGTCTAAAGCACCAACCTTCTTCTTCCTCCCAGCATCCTGAAGAGACTGTCAATGCCCTGACACAGCGGCTTCAAACACGTGAACGAGAATATAGTGAACTCAGACAAGAGTTTACCAATTTTAAAGAACTGGTCATGAGATTGCTTCCTCAGTCTGCAGTGCCTTCGGCCTCTCATTCGCAGCCCACACCAGTCCAGCCTACTGAAGCTCAACCCACACATGTCCAGCCCATACCAGTCCAGACCCCATCAGTCCAGTCCTCATCTGTCCAGCCACCATCTGTCCAGCCACCATCAGAGCCTCAAAACAATGAACAACAAGACAATCATCCAGCTCAACATTATGACGACTATTAGTTGACTTATGGGATAACTTTGCACATTACTTACATTATTAATTATTACCTTTTTTCCTTCTAAGAACAATTTTATATTTAGTATGCGTATGGTTAGTGGAGTTCTGTTTAGTGTATCAATTACAAATTTTCAGACATTAGAAATTATATATATATATATATATATATATATATATATATGTGTGTGTGTGTGTGAGTGTGTGTGTGTGTGTTTGGATTTGCATTGATTGGAGTTGACTCCACTTGGTGAATGTTGGATTGTATTTTGAGTTGGATGTTGGACATGAATTGTGCAGGTTTATTTTGGATGTATAAATTTTGTAATACTGTGCAGGTTACTGTTTTGAGTGGGATTATATAAGAATGAAACTGCCAATAAAGACCACATTACGAAGGATAAATCCTTCGGTAATTACCCAAGTAGTGTCCTTCGGTAATTACCGAAGGACAAAATCCGCCGGTAATGGTTTCCGACAAAAGGTTTTTCCGACGGAATTTAGACCGGCGGAATATACGATTTAGCGACGGACTTTGGCCTTCGGTAATACCATCAATTGTTGTAGTGTCCGATAACGGCCGACAATTTGTGGAGAGAAAGCTAGAGGATTTCCTCAAAGGTCTAGGCATTAAACATGTCACGAGTTTAGTCGAACACCCGCAAACGAACGGCCAGGCTGAAGCAGCCAACAAAGCCATTATTTCAGAACTGAAGAAGAGGCTTGGGCGCGCTAAAGGGTTGTGGGTCGAGGAGTTGCCTGAAGTACTTTGGGCATATAGATGCACGCCGCACGGCTCGACAGGCGAGACTCCCTTCAACCTCACTTACGGCATAGATGCCATGCTTCCAGTCGAGGTGGGCGAACCAACTATACGAAGAGAGATGCAGGACATGAACCTCAATGAGGATCAGCTAAGAGTTAACCTGGACACTTTACCCGAACGACGTGAAGTGGCCATGATAAGAAACGCGGCTCAGAAACGATTACTCGTACGTCATTTCAACACGAAGATCAAACCACGTAGCTTTACAACAGGAGACCTTGTTTGGCGAAAGAGAGGGGAAGCTCGTAAAGAAAAAACGTACGGCAAGCTATCAGACAACTGGGAAGGACCTTTTCGCGTCGTAGAAGACTTGGAAAACGGGGCATATAGGTTGGAGCATTTGGATGGAAAAGCCATTCCTAACACATGGAACGCCACACATTTAAAGTTCTACTATAGTTAGAATTTCAGCTTTACTGCATTTCAGATTTACTGCATTTGCTATTTGTTTCAAAACAATTGATTATTATCAACTTTATTTCAATGAAACCATCCAGTTAATCATCCATTCAGCTATTTATTCCTGATTAAATATCTGCAAGGACTAAACGTCCACAACTTTAAAGGCAGCACTTGCCTTCCAGACTAAACGTCTGAACGTACGGACTAAACGTCTGAAAACCTAAAGGCAACACTTGCCTTCCAGACTAAACGTCTGAATGTATGGACTAAACGTCTGAAAACCTAAGGGCAACACTTGCCTTCCAGACTAAACGTCTGAACGTACGGACTAAATGTCTGAAAACCTAAGGGCAGCACTTGCCTTCCGAGCTAAACGACCGGTAGATTCAAAACACTCAAGGACAGCACCTGCCATACAAACTAAATAACCAGCCGAACTGAACGACCAAACTCTCAAAAACTGTGCTTGCTTTACAAATTAATACATGGGCTACTCATAATGGACGCCCGAATATCGTTACGGAACGCCGAAACCAAGCACTTCTGCACATACAAGTAAGTTTATACTAACCTACTTACTCATGTATCTACTATGTTGCCTTATCTTAAGGTGAATTTTCACTAAGAAAATTCAACGCTTTGGCACATATTAGTAAGTTTACCTTATATTAAGGTAGATTTTCACTAAAGCAAATTCTAAGTGAAAAGACTCCCCCGCTATGTTTGAAAAGGCAAATTGGCAAAAAGTATAACACCCCTCATGAAAGAGGGTTCGACGTATGAATTCAGACCTAAAGGTCTTTTCGTCACACAACACACAAGTAATTAATTTTAGTGAATATAATCACTATTAAATCCTTCAAATAAAAGCAACATAAAGAGCCAAGGCCGACAGCCTTAAAGTCATGCACAACGACAAAGAGGCGAAAAATAGATTGTTCAGAGGACATCAAAATAGAAATGAAAAAATTAACAAGGGATTAAGGCCTTAAGCCTTTCCAGCAACAGCTTCTTTAGAGGCGGTTGTATCAACAGTAGGTACCTCGGTTACATCCTTAGGATCATCCGTCGGAGCCTCAGACTGTTCAGGCGAGTCTGCCTCGTCATCTTCATTATCGGAGTAAGTGCCGGCGAGGACTTCTTTAGAAGGATTAAGGTTTCCTTTGAGGACATCCTGATCCACGTTGAAAGGTAACTCGCTCATGGGGCGTTCCAAAAAGTGGGAAGCCTATCGTATGGCCTTCTTGAAACCATGGGTGTGTTCCAGGATAATTGCCTTGGCCATCTGCTTTTCTTGGGCTTTGAAGGCCATTAACGAGCTCTTCAATGCGTTCCTTTCAACCACCAGCTCATCATTTGCCTTCTGGGCGGACGATAAGTCATGGGCCTGCTGCTCGTGTTCTTTCTGAAGAGTCTTCAGAGATTCCTGCAGCCCCTCAAAGATGATGCGGCCCTCGTTAATGGTATGCAGAGCCGCATGATATTTAGGTCCACATTCAGAATGGATGAGAGTGAGATCCATCACTTGTTTTTGCAAGCTTTCAAGGTCTGCCTTCTCCTTGTCAGCTGTGTGCATCAATTGCCAAGCGGACGCAGCTGCACGGGCACTAAATTCCAAGCAATTATGAGTCAATCGTTGGCGGGAGGTGGCCTCCAAAACCTTCTTCTCAGCCGGATCGAACTTGAAGTCCAACTTATAACCCAGGTCGAAACCAGCGTCCCATATGCCTTTCGGCAAATCGCGGTCGGCCTCGGGGTGCAGTGGCTCTTCAGTCGCTTGCCCTTTCTCGGCACCTTTGCCTTTCTTGCCAATCGGTGTAGCCTTCACAATGGGGGCTGCTTTCCTTTTCCTTTTCATGGCCAATTCTTGACTAGGGTTTTCCTCGTCAAGATTGACTATAGCAAGAATGTTGGTGAGAGTGGCCCTGGTACCTCCAGACGAACCTTCCTCTTGGATCAGTTCTTTGGAGCAGTTGAACCAGTCAATGCTGACCTTTTTCTTACCCATGATAGCTGCAATGGAAAAGACGTCAATAAGTAAGTTCATCAAATATTTAGCTTTTAGTGAAGGAACATACCAGAGATTTTCGAATTTAAGTCGTCGCATGCTAGACAGCTGATTATCTGCCTCGAAGAGAAGGGGCGAAGAGATAGACCCTCCAGTGCACTGATGGCCTCTAACTCATAGGCCGATAATAACTCCTTATCCCAAGAAGTCATTGACCGGGGGTGTTTTGTCCAATACAAGGGAAACCTCTCACTACCATCTTGATTAAGAAAAAACGAACGGCCTAAATCGGTAATAATTACTCTAAAGTAGTGTTTTTTAAAATCTTTGTACGAGTCGGCGTACAACTTAAACAGGGTATTCTTGGGGTCGGAAATAAGTGAAACCCAACCCCTCTTTGGGACCGGACGGGTCCTGAAGAAATACAGAAACATGGGAGTGGTCGGTTTTATGCCCAAATACTGGCAAACCACATAAAAAGACTGGATGTAACCCCAGCTATTTGGATGTAGTTGCGTAGGCGCAACATTCAAATTTCTTAACACATCTATATGAAAATCAGAGAATGGGAGTCTAAGGTACATATCAACAAATAAGCATGAATACATGTAAAAGAAATGTCTTTCTGAACTATGTTTATGGTAGAAAACCTTTTCGTCTTCCCGACATGGGGCTAGTCGTATAGAGCGACCATAACCTAGACTTCTGAGGACACAACTATTTTCTATCCAAAATTCTAAAGATAATTTATCGGTGAAGGAACTGGAGATATCATTGACATCTTGTGATGCCCAGTCATAATTAATGACGTCAGCATTGGGTTCGGCATGGTCATCCATTGTGACGCCACCATGAACAAAAACCCTACTACCGTGAAGAATGGTGGAAATACCTACCTGAACTACGACGGGAGGCTTATCAGACGAGCTAGTTGGCACCTCTTGCCACCTTTCTTCCACCACCGAAGACGGACAATCTAGACCAAGGGAAGAACTCATGTTTACCTGAGATAACGGAGTAATTTGGAGGAATGGGAAAGGAAAGATTCCGATGAAGCAAGACGGAGAAGAAAGACGAGGAGACTCTCTGGAATTCGCAATGCAGGAAAAACTGAAATGACGGTTGCAAACCCTGCATTAATGATTCTGCAACTGATGAAAACCGTCAGAAGAACCCTTAGCCGTTGGATCGAAATGATCTAACGGTCAAGCGATCTTGACTCTTCCACTACTTGCGAAGGCGGGAAAAAGTTAATGATGGCTTGAAACTTAAACGACACATCTTAAAATGTTGCGTTGCGGTAACTACTCCGCACCCCCTCAAGCACCCGGGCGCCTAGTCTACTAAAGCTAACTCATAATTCGAACTGACCGGCCTGTAGAGATTACTCGTAGCCAGGAGTGATCAGCATAACGAGATTACTCTTTGTTTGAAACGATCGGCCAATTGAGGCAGTTTGTAGCCAGAAACGTCTGGTTCTTCAAAATACTGTGACCCCTCACACTTTAAAGTCCTGCATTCAATCGTTGGTGAAGCCCAACGCTTCATTTGGACTTGGGGGGGATGATGTACGATATGATATTTGGACCGAACGGTTGCAACTAGTGGTCGAGCGGTCCGGAACCATTAATGGGCCTCAATCATACTAATGTGGGGTCATTATGGTTTTTTAATTATTATTGGGCTTATGGGCCATTATGAGAATATGATTTATTAAAATTNTCATACTAATGTGGGGTCATTATGGTTTTTTAATTATTATTGGGCTTATGGGCCATTATGAGAATATGATTTATTAAAATTATATCTTAACAACTTTTAAAGGATAAGATAAGATCAGATAAAATCTGAACAGCCAGATATTCAGGTATAACCGTTTATATTATATTCTGTTTATATTTGATAATAACCTATAAATACAGGGCTAGAATCACAAGCCAGGTACGCTCTCTTGTGCTATTTTGCTCTACAATATACTTGCTACGTTTCGTCTAATTCACTCTGAATTAGTTGAGTGATTTCACTCTACATTCTCATACTGAGAATTCTTGGCCTTGCATTCAAGGCTCTTTTATACAAAACCCTAACTTGGGCGTCGGAGTGCCATTGCAGGTACCTCCTCCCTCTGGTCCAAGCTTGGAGACTCCCTGACGGTTGAAGATTGAAGAGGATAAAGCGCTGCAGAACAGGATTGTCACGTCATCCAGGTCAGACCTTCCGGCCCCCAAAATATTTACCGAAGCAATATATATATATATATATATATATATATATATATATATATATATATAATATAG
>NC_028351.1:33707360-33717310 GCF_000741045.1 Vigna radiata var. radiata
ATAACTTATGAAAATTTAATTGATTTATGAAGGTTTTATTTACATGATTTAATTTAAAAATGAAATTTAATAATAATAAGAAGGGAAAATATATAACACATCCTCCAAATGAACGAACAGAGCAAGAGCAACAAATTACGATGTCACAGGTTGTTGTGTGTGGCTGAGGGAGAGTACGGAGATGAGAGAGAAACAAATTGGATAAGTGAGGAAGGTGGATTAGGGTTAGGCAAGGGTTTCTGATTTTTTTTTTTCAATTGGGGGCAATAGTAGGGATGACAGATAAAATGTTGGAATGAGAGAGATGAAAGAGAAAGGGTTGAGAGGAATGAGGGAGGTAAGTAAGGGTTTGGGGGTTTCTTTTTTTTTTTTTTTTAGTTTTGAGAATGAAAATTATTTAAATATCCTTGACCTTATAAATTAGAATCCATGATAAATTAGGGTATTTTTGTCTACTATAATCTGGTACACATTGTTAAAACGTACCAACTGAAAAACAGGCGTACGCGTGTTAACAAACCCCTATAATATAATATAAAGTAAATTAAATATAAATATAAATTTAATTTAAGTTAAATTTAACTTAATAAAATATAAATTAATTTTATTTTTAATTAAATTTAATTTAAAATAATAAAAATTAATATTTTTTTATTATTTTTTGCGAGTAGCAGGTACCTGTGGGGCGGATAGTTTAATACCCACACCCAACCCATTTAGAAACCGGTATTAAAATATCCACTACCCGTTATCTGTGGGTATCAATTACCCGTAGATATCTATTATCCGCGGGTATTAATTATCCGTAACAGATTTTATCCACGGATATCCGTAGGCACAAATTTTTTTGCCAACCCTAATCTTTCTATAACTTCTTTTAATAATTCAACAGTATTTTCTATTTTATTTTTCCTTTCGATCCTACTTGAGTTTTTTTGTTGTTGTGTTTAAAACATTTTCACCGAGAATTAGGAAACTACTATGCATGTTTTGGTTGTTTAATTTTTACTTTACTTTTATTAAATTATAGAACTTATTAAGCATTGTGCTTGTAATGAAATATAAATTATCTTACATTTTAATTAATTTATTCATACTTTTCTCATAATTCAAAATTTGGTATTTCATAGTTAAAATATATTTCTATATTTGCCACATTTTCGATTTTTCGAGAACAGTATAACTACGAAAAATAAACTAGAGTGTACAAAACTATATTAAAAGTAATTGACAATACACTACGTAAAGTTTGAAAAAATATATTTTATCCAAATTATCGGTTTATTTAATATTTAGTTATAAGATAACTAAATATTAAATAATCCTAGCCACTAATCCCTTCTTTTTCATTCTTCTTTCCCATTTTCCAATCTTGGCGTGGTGGAGATTTATAATAGTTTACTGGTGCGGTAAAGATCTAAATTCGTGAGGTAAGGTAGGTCATATTTCAAAGTATTGCAAGATAGAGAGACAAAGGGGGAGGGGAGGGGGGGGGTGGACGAATTTTGTTATTGAAGATGTAGAAGAATTGTTGTTGGCAAAGAGCTCGAATGCAGTAATGAAGGGCATTACCGAAGGCCAAAATCCCTCGGAAAATGCTATAAGCCGTCGCTAAAGACCCATTACCGAAGGCCCGGCGACGGCCAAAAAGCCCTCGGTAAATACCTTGTCGCTAAATATTACCGAGGGCTTTTGGCCCTCAGTAATTACCGAAGGCTTTACCGAGGGCCAGAAGCCTTCGGTAAGTCAAAAATAATGTGACAGCAGAGTAGAAAAATCAAAGGAAACAATTAATTGATCTAAGACAGATTCAAGGGTTGCAGATCTGCAAACAATCATGGCTACTACACAAAAATAAATGTTAGATGTACAATTTACAAGGAAAAGGAAGAGATAATTTTGATCTAGGGAAGCAGGAGATACAAGCTTCATATAAAGCACGAAAACATCTTACTATGAACTTGTGCACTTACATTTGCAGGGTCACCTTTGATCAACTCCTTTTACCTTTTCTCTTCCTCCTTTGCTTTCTTATCCATGTAGACAAGCCAACCATACCTTTTAACCCCATATTCTTTAGCAATTATTTCCATTCCTTCATTATTGCTATCATCACTATTAAAATCTTCATCATCATCATCTTCTGAAATATGGGTTTCTTCTTTTCCATTCCCATCATAAGAAAACCCAACTTGTGAGTAAGATCCTTTACTTGCAGAAGGCTGTGGTAAATTAGATCTACATGTGTACATACATAAATAAAGTAAGATCATTTGCTATGAAGTATACTAACTCAACATCATATAAGGATATAGTTGTTGTTACTAATTGCTAAGATTCAGTTTTAGAAATGGAACAAAAATTATAGCATAAATAATATAATGAAACTAATATTCCAAAACACAATCTAATAACATAGAAACAATAAACATATCCACACTAAAAAAGCTACAAATAACTCAAGCAACATATTGTCAGTAGATATTGCTTACATATAATATTAAGGATTAGGAACTTAAAAATTAGTATGTCGCATATATGATGTCAAGTGACTAAAAAATAGTTGAATATGCATGAACAGATCAACCTAACAGTGGATGCAAATCTCAAATGACCAAATATATGTCTACAAACTGTAAAAATGCATCAAAACCTTCAGATTCAACAAAACACATTGGTTGTGGAGCAAAAATGCATAAAACCACACCAAAATTGNTGCAGAATTTACAAAACAGCAGAGTCAAAGCTGGTTGGTTCTATCAAATGCACAAGAAGGTCCTAAATTACTATATCTAGCCTCAGGATTTAAGCTAGCAAATTTTGTTAAAGCAAAGACCAATCAAAGATATCAAGTACGGTGCAAAACTTGGCTGAAAACACTGTGACAGTTTTGGAAACTAGAATTATGTAGAGTGTGAAACCATATTTTTAAGAACTTAACCACTGATTTTGAGATATTATGGGTCATTTTTCGTGCCACTGTTATTCTGAGGTGTTTGGAAGTTTAAACAAGTCCTAATTGTTGTTTTAAAACTGTTAGAACAGTTCATTTGAAGTCAGATACATTTCTATGCAATTTAGTATGTCAAACCACCATATTTGAGCAATTTTTGGAACTTGCAAGGTGAATTTGAGATGCAGTTCTCTTTTGATCCAAAATTGAGTTTAAACAAGTATATTTGGATGATTTTAAACTGTTTGAAGGGTTAGTAAAGTGTCAGAATCAGTTCTGCACAAAATCACTTCTTAAACCATCCATTTTGGGTCAATTTTGGGAAGTAGAAGGGTAATTTTGAGCAGCAGTCTTGTTTTATGTTAATTCAAAGTTGAAACATGTTTAAAATCATCCAAGAAAGTTACTTAAGTGCTTTGATTTATTGCAGAGTTACTGTTGCATTAGAAAATGGCCAAAAATAGCACCAAAATGGTCAAACTACACTAGAAAATGGCACTTTAAATGGTGCTTTCAAACTGAAAATTGTTTGGCAGTGTTTGGAAAGGTTAATTGATGGTGCAAGCAAGTTTATATCATCAATTAGAAGGTGTAAAAACACTCAAGCATCTACAAACTGTACACTGCAGCAAAATTTCACTTGTTGACTTCCAAATTTATGCAAAATTTATGGTTTAGGAAGTGAGTTTGCATAGTAGCTCAATTTTGAACAAATGAACAGTGCAAACAAGTTTGGAATGATAAAATAAACTAGCTCAAATGTGAAGAAAGCACTGAAACATCCAGATTCATCAAATGACAATAACAGTTGCCAAAAATGCAGAAATTTTCATCAATATTGCACTAGAAAAATGCTTCTAAATTGGTGGTTTTAAACCTATATTTGGTAGGAAGTGATGCAACAACTGTATTGAGTGATGAAACAACTTTGAATAATGATTTTACAGATATGCAAACTGTTACACAACTCAAAAACACAATACAATGCAAAATGAATGATTCACTTCCCTTTAAATCACAATATTGATGGTTTAAAAAGACAAATCTACATATAGGCTGGACAATGACCATTTGAACAGTGTACACAAGTTTAAAATGGTAAAATATGCTTGCACAAATGTGTAAACTGCACATCCAACTTTCACTCCATAGAAAACTGAATTTGGTAATTCATTTTGATGGTTTTTTATGCATAAATTGGCTATAGCAAGGGTGAATTTCGAATCTTGTTGTTTATGTGCTTTTGGAAAGCCTGAGCAAGTCTAAATGGATGTTTGAAAGTTGCTAGCACTGTTCATTTGGTAAAAAATGAACCTATATGCAGATTAGTCTTTTAAACCATCAATTTTTGGGTAAAAATGGAAGTGGAATGATGATTTTTAGTTACCAACAGATTATACTTCATTTTAAAGGTTGAACACACTCAAATTCATCAATCAAAGTTGCTTGGACTGTTAAATTTGAGTTTCAAATCGTTCTATTCGAAATTGGCTTCAAAACCACCAAATTCAATCATATTTTTTAGTGCAGTTTCAGTTTCAGCCACTGTTTGACAATTTTGGTGCAAGTGTCATCTATTACCTACCTAGAAGATGATTTACTCATAGAAGATTATTTATATTCATGCAGCAAATAAGAATAGTTATTAAGATTGAAACCATAACAGCAAAAGCTTCATAAATTGGAAAAATTTAAAGACAAAATAGAAAGCAAGTTGATTAATAGTCTATGAAGTCAAACCCATTCCTAAATGGGTGAATTGAAAGATGCTACTTAAGAAGATTTCGTGGTGAGTAAGGCCCACTTTGGGGTTGTTAGACTCCACAGATTTATCATACTGCACCAGAATTCAGTAAACCAATTTCTTTTAATGTTGACAACTTAGAAGCCAAGAATGAGCAGTTCAAATGGAACAAGGAAGGAATAACAACAACAACCCAAAAGTAAGTTAATAAAGGTTATAGAACAGATTAAGAAAGCAAAAAAAATCAAAATCACAGCTCCAAATTCATTTTAAAACCACCAATCTTGGGTCACTTTTTTGGTGCAGAGTTGAAAAATTTAAGTGCTGTTTTAATGAAGTTGGTATCAAATTCCATTTTGCTTGGAGCAAAACTTGATTCAGTGATTTAAAATAGAAACAAATGGTTAAAAGAAGCAAAGCAATTTGTTAAAAGGGGATTCTTAACCATGCAACACAATCAAAACCCAAAACCACAAAATCTAGGTTTCTTTGAGGCATTTCATCAAACACAAAGAGGGCAGCCACCAAAACGTACATAATTTGAAGCAATTGATTGAAGGAATAACTTACCCCTACGGCAACGACAACCCTTCTCCGCGACAACCCCTGGATTAGCCTCCCTCGCCAACTCGAAGCTCTGCTTAAAACCGTGACACCACCTACTGACTCGATGCGACTCACCTCCTTACGCTGCCAAAGGACCATCGCCAACAAATCCTAAGAGAAGCACCGTCCACAACTGAAGGCATCACGTCAATGCCTCCGTCCATCAACCACACACGCTTTTGGACAATGGAGAGGAGGTCGAGCATGATCAATGGCGATGGCAGAATCGTAATGGATGACTGCGAAACTGAAGTTCTCTAAGGGACGAAGTAGGATAACGGTGGGGGAGAGGGGAGAGGGGAAAGGGAACTCAGAAAAGGGAAACCTTGCTTTCGTAGGGATTTTGGGAGAATGGAATAAGGAAATCCCAAATTAAGTGAATGCTTATACCGACAGGCAAAAGCCTTCGGTAAACACCATCCTACATGACTGTCAGAGTAATCCTTCGGTATATGATTTATACCGACGGCCAAAAAGGCCTTCAGTAATATTCCTTCGGTATACAACGCATTTCTTGTAGTGAGTGGACATGGAAAATTTGGTCTCAACAACAGATAAAGTGATCTCGGTAAAAGGTGCAACAAACGTGGAAAAGAAACTCAAATAAAAAGAAGAAGAGATTCAGCGGATAAGGGGGCTTCTGGATGAAGCTAATGAAATTAGGAATAAATAGAGGGTTGAGCTTAAGGAGCTGAAGAAGACGACTCTTGAAAAGGAAGAGAAAGCATCCAGTGTTCTTGAACCAGATAAAAATAGGGAAGATGAAGATGAAGGCTGATGAGATTTCTACCAACTCGGTATGGTATCTAGATACTAGGGCAAGCAATCATATGTGTGGAAAGGAGAACTTTTTTTATAAACTCAACAAGGTGGAACCCAAATTTATGTCTTTCGGAGATGACTCGAAGGTGGGCATGAAAGGATGTGGACCAATCCAACATATGTAGAAGAATGGACGAGTTAGAGAGATTATGGATGTTTACTATGTTCCGAAGCTGAAGAGCAATATTTTAAGCATGAGTCAGATAATTGAAAAAAAATATTCAGTTTTTATGAAAAATCAGGTACTGTATTTAAAGGATAAGCATGGTCGTCTAACAACCCAGGTAAAAACAAAGAAGAACCGGTTGTATGAACTGGAGGTGAAAATCATGGAGAGAAGATGTTTGAAACAAGATATGACTAGCAAGAGCTTGGATAACTCCAACTCATATCTGATTGAAAGAAGCATACCCTATGTGGGATGATGCACATGGAAAGCCGGAGTTTGTTGGGATAAACTTAAATTTTAGGGTTTTATTAATAATTTTGTTTAAATATTATTTTATTAATTTTTGGGTTTAGTAATATTTAGTTTGATTTTGATACAGATAAATAGGATACGTAATTATGATTTTAGGTTTATCTCGGTACAATATTAAGCAAATTTTATTTTTAAGATAGTTAATATTTTATTTTGAGTGTTTTTTTATTCCTGTAATATTGTTAGTATCACATATATTTAAAGTCTTCTAATTATTAATAAATAGTAGACTCAATTTTAAAAAAATATTTGAATACGTGTATAATGAGATTTTACTACAAGGGAGGACAGAGTTGGCTGGAAGTTCAGCGTGCTCATACGCGGACAGTTAATTGATAATCATTTTCTCTTTTTGTAGAACTTTGGATACGTTATCGTTTTACACATTGCGATTATTAGATTTGTTTCTAACTCTTTTCGTGTTAAAAGTGATAAATATGACTAATGTTTTTGTTTACTTCCAACAAAGTTATGCATTACTGACACAGATTCCACTTACTTTATAAAATTTAAAGCATTACCACTTTTCCTTCAACAATTTTATGGTCAAGTCTTAAGATAGTTTTTTTTTTTTTTTTTATGGATTAGTTAAATATAAAAAGTTAATTACATTCGTATTATGATAATTTTTTTATAAAATGGTATTTAAATATTCAAATTTAACACGAAAGTACTAACTAATGAAAACAGAAAAGAATAAGAATGATGGCAAACAATTTCGTTTATATTTAATCGAACTTAAGCAAATGTAAAAGAACATAAATTTAAAATTGCAAAAAACCAAACAGAAATAATAATTTTTTAGCTCTGGAAATATTTTGTAATTTTTCTATTTTATAGTTTGATTTGTTTTAAGAATATAATTCTTTTGTTAAATATGAATTCAAAAGAAGAATGCTTGCTGTATGTAGTCCATTTCAGTTTCGTCATTCATGAAGAGTGGATGCACCGAATGTTATATATATATATATATATATATATATATATATATATATATATATATATATATATATATATATACATCTATATATATGGTTATGGAAAGTGCTTTAACTCAACAACACCAATCTAGTTTTGATACTCACAGAATTCTATCCATCTAGTTTTGATAACAACATCTAGGCTGGAATCAAATCAATAGCACACTACCTGACTTCTCAACATTCACATCCTTAAAAATATTATATCTTCACAACAATAAGCTAAATGGAGAGATTTCTAAGGACATTCAATTTCCACCTAAATTGAAGAACCTCTACATGTATTCAAATTCTTTAAAGGGTGTGCTGACTGACTACCACTTTGCTAATATGTCTATGTTACAGGACTTGGATTTATCTGACAACTCATTGGGTTTGACATTTACTCAAAACTGGGTTCCACATTTTCAATTGCTATTTATAAACTTGAGATCCTGCAAGCTAGGTCCAACATTTCCCATGTGGTTGCAGACACAAAATAAATTTTTTGATATTGACATTTCAAATGCTACAATATCAGATATTATTCCTGAATGGTTTTGGGCTAAATTACCTCTACAAAAAGTGATGACAATGAATATTTCATACAACAGTCTACAAGGTACAATTCCAAATGTTTCATCCACGTATGTTTCTAGTTCCATGCTCTTGGGATCAAATCAATTTGAAGGTTCTATTCCTCTATTTTTACAGAATTCTCAAATTCTTGATTTATTAAAAAATAAATTCTCATATCCTATTTCATTTTTGTGTGGAGCTGATGCAATTTCAGTTCAACTTCATTTAGACATTTCATATAATCAGTTATTTGGAGATATTCCAGATTGTTGGAAACAAATTAATTCACTAGTTTATTTAGATTTGAGTTACAATAACTTTTCAGGAAAAATTCCAACGTCAATAGGATGGCTTCTTGATCTTCAAGTATTATTGTTGAGAAACAACAATTTAGTAGAAGGAATCCCTTTCTCCATAAGAAACTGTACAGAACTAATAATGCTTGATTTGTCAGAAAACAAATTGTCAGGTTCTATCCCTGATTGGATTGGGACAACAAAAGAGTTGGAAATACTAAGTCTTGGAAAGAATCAATTCTTTGGGAGTTTACCATTAACGGTTTGCCATCTAAGAAACCTTCATCTCTTGGATCTCTCACTAAACAACTTATGTGGAAAAATTCCTAAATGCATAAACAACCTTACTTCAATGGCTTCAACATCTTCAACGTATCTTCACTATTATGTGATTACTGCAAGGTTGACATGGAAAGGTTCAAAACAAGTGTTTATGGATAAAGTTTTGTCACTTTTATAAATCATTGATCTCTCAAGCAATCATTTCTCAGAAGAAATTCCTATCGAAATAGAGAAATTATCTGGACTAATTTCGTTAAACTTATCAAGAAACAATTTGATTGGAAACATTCCTTCAAACATGGGAAATTTGACATCACTTGATTCTCTTGATTTGTTAAGAAACCGATTTGTTGGTTCAATTCCTCTAAGTCATGCTCAAATTTATAGACTTGGTGTGTTAGATTTGTCCCATAACCATCTAAGTGGAGAAATTCCTACAAGCACACAATTACAGAGTTTCAGTAACACTAGTGCAGCGAGGGGCTTTTACCGCGGTTATTTTTCATTATAGGTCGCGGTTTACGAACCGCGGCATATTCAGCCGTGGTAGTAAGTCAAAGACTTTAGGCCGCGGTTACAACCGCGGTATATAAGTTCCTTAATATGCCGCGGTTGTCCAAAGAACCGCTGCCTAAGTCCCTTTTTTTAAAAAAAAAAAATTGTCCACTATATGCTGCGGTTGAACCGCGGCAAAAAGTGTCCACTATAGGCCGCGGTTAGTGCAAGAACCGCGGCGATATGTCTCTTTTTAAAAAAAAAATTAAAACGAAAAAGTATATGCCGCGGTTCAGGTCACAACCGCGACATATTCCCCTACAGTTTTTTAAAATTGCAGGTCTGTTTTTGTGATATCCACTACCACAAAAACAGACCTGCATATAAAAACATGTACAGAAATTCAATTTCAACATAACAAACACAGGTTCAAATGTATTTCAACATCAAATAAAGTACAGAGTCTAAGAAAATACAATCTAATGAAATGCAATGTTTAAATCTAAGAGTTATTGTATAATCCCATTCAAACAGTTCACACAAGGACATTTAACCTTCACTTCATCGTCACTTCTCCCCTCATTATGTTGCGCAAATTGTATAAATTCCTCTACACCTCTCTCATACTCAGCACTAATACGTGGTAAATTTATCCAATTTCGATCCATTCCTAAATTTTACACAATTATATATTAAATCAAATCATACAATAATTTCAATCAAACAATCATAC
>NC_028351.1:33717352-33730106 GCF_000741045.1 Vigna radiata var. radiata
TTTCAATAATCTAACAATAAAACAAAATTATTAGTTAAACTTAGTGGATTAGAGATAACCATTCACAATTTCATCACAATTAAATTGAAATCAATTAAAATCAACATTTCATCACAATTAAATTCAAGGAATCGCATAAAAACAATTGAAACCACTTCAACAACATTTCATCAGAATCAATCATATACAGAATCAATCATCATACGAAGCAGGTATTGAATAGATGAAGATAGCAACATACCTGTTTTCGTTCTCTTCACAAACAAATGTGGCACCAGAGAGAAGAAGGTTGCGGCGGAGAAGCAAAATACGGCACGGTTGCGGCGGAGAAGCAAGGTCCGGCGCGGAGATGGAAGGAGAAGCAGAGACTGGACGGAGAAGCAGAGACTGGACGAAGAAGCAGAGCGCCTGGACGGAAATCGCACAAGGAAGAAAAACTGTTTCAGAAATCGCGTGGGGAAGACGAACTGTGTGGTGAATTTTGTTTTTTTAACCCTCAGAAGAGAATCTGCCGCGGTTCTCCACTTAACCGCGGCATAATGGGGGAATAGGCCGCGGTTCTACACATAACCGCGGCCTATTCATTTTAAAAAATAATACAGAATGGCATTTTTGAAATTTTTTTTAACTTATATGCCGCGGTTCAGCGCCCAACCGCGGCATATACCCTGAAAATTTTAAAAATTACTGAGACCAGGGAATAGGCCGCGGTTCTATGACCAACCGCGGCCTATTCTCCAACGTTCAGAAACGCTTTAACTGCCTTCCCAACTGCTTTTTGGGGAATGTCAGCCCCTGCATTAAATTGACAGGGGAATAAGCCGCGGTTGGTCAGAGAATCGCGGCCTATTCCCCTGTCATTAAATTTTTTACTCTTACGTGGAGGCAAAGGGGTGGGTTGACAGGGGTATATGTCGCGGTTATATGGGGAACCGCGGCATATAAGTTCAATTTATTTACAAAAGTGCCACCGCGCAGCATTATGCTGCGGTTTCTGGTGAACCGTGGCATAATGTGCGCTGTATAAACCTTTTTTTTTTACTAGTGTAAATCTAGTTATGAAGATAATCTTAATCTTTGTGGAACACTTGAAAAATTGTGTATTGATGGGCAGCTGATACAAAAACCAAAAGTTAATGTTTATGAAGAAAATTCATTTTTCAATAATGAGTTTTTCATAAGTATGGCAATTGGATTTACTCTAAGTTTTTGGATGCTGTTTGGTCAATCTTATTCAAACGTTCTTGACGATGGTCTTATTTCAACTTCTTGAACAACTTAGAAGACAATGTTCATGTCAAAATAGCAATATTTGTTAGAGAACTTAAGCGGGAGAAATATTAACAGGTAATAATATCATATGTTTTATACAACTTTGTTTTCTCTATGTATTAAATGCACAGTTATATTTCTTTTTCAATGTTTCTATATCTTTTTATTGATTAAAATAAAATTATCAAATTATTATTATGTTTAATATTGAACCAATTTTTAAAATTCAATTAGTTGCTTTTGAAATTAATTATGTCAAAGTCATTAGATTTATTGCACAAGAACAATTAAATGTGTAAATATAGCATGTTAAGTAATCAAGAAAATGACTTCTTGCTCGTTTGCAAATTTAGATGAAAAGTTTGCAATAAAATAACTACCAAAATAATTGATATTCTTGATAGTTTTATAAAAAATAAATAAATAAAAAATAAATAAATAAATAAATAAATAAAACTGCTTCCCTTGCTACCATGAAATCATGTTTTTTCATTAGTAAACTTCTGAGATCTTTATCTATCATTAGTTTTTCTTTAACCTGATTATTATTCTTATTACTTTAAAATTTTAAACATGCCATTTCAATGTACACATTTCGAAGAACTAACATTCTTTGCATTGTATTATTTTTCAATTTTCAGGCACTGAAACTCATCATCCTCTTGCACGACTCCACCTTCGAGCATGTAATGGTTTCTTTAAATTATAAACGTCATTGAGCATTGTGCTTGTAGTAAAAAATAAATTGTCATACATATTATTAACAATTAAACTTCCGTCTAAAATATTTTTCTGTTAATTACATTTCATATATTTGCCTCAGGAAAGTTTCATCATTTCAATGTGACTTATTTTCAATTTTACAAATTTCTATAAATTACTTTATAGAAAAATTATATATATAAATATAAAAACAGAGTGATGATGACCACTTTAAACTTATTTATCGAGAGTGAATATTTGCTACATACATATAGTTGATAAAAAACTAAATTGAAAAATAATTATTTCAAATTCAATACATCTTAAATATTCAAAATAAAATAAGGAAAAGAAAATATAAAATAAGTTAAGAGTTAAAAACTGAAAGGAAAGTAGAGAAATATACTGGCAAGGATGTGAGTGTATGTGACAAAGATCGCACAAAATACAGAATAATGAAAAATTATATCTAGTTTGGAAAGTTTTAAAACCAAAAGAAAATCTCAACTTTGTGATCACTTCCCAGCCCTAAAAGAATACCGTTTCAAGAGCAAAAGTAGAAAAAAATGTTAATTATGCAGTTTCAACGTCTTTGGGAAAGAATGCTAGAAATTGCAAGTGAAAGAGGATCATCCACCAAATCACTCAACACGAAATTCATAAGAAATTAATATTTAAAGTAATTTCTCCATGCGCAACAATAAATTATATTCCTCTTTTACGTAGTAATTTATGTAATACTTTGTGTTGCTTATTTCGCAACACGTAATAGCATATAAACAAGTGCAACAATTGTCTTATGTGCATAAAATGTCTTTCAATATAGTAGTACATTCACTTTTAAACAAGGCATCTACAAATTCTATCAAAATCATACAATGTATAAAAACTAAAAATTTAGTATCCAAATCACCTTCACATATAAGTCATATTCAAAATATGATAAAAAAAGTTTACCTATGAGTGTTTCATTGCTTCATTGATTCAATCAATGTTAATATGGTACGTATATTATGCAAATATCTCTTCATGAGAAATTTTTATATGATAATAAATACTGAACGCTATGAAAAATTTTATATGATAATTAATTATGATTAAGAAGGAATTTGATAATGGGTGCTTTGCAAATTATGAATAGAAAAGATGCATAAAACATTTATACAAAATGCATGAAACTTGAACTTTAGTCATTTACTGTAATGATGAGATGACCAAAATTTGGTATATAAATTTTACACCAAGAAAATGTTAAAAAAGAAAAAAAAAAGTAGTGATTTCTCTTGTGCTTCTTTAATTGAGATATTAATGACTTAAGCATTTGGATGTCGTGGTCTGTGCTTCATTCATCATTATTTTGAGTAGGGGTGGGCAAATAGCACTGTAATGCTAAAAACTGTACTGAACTAAAAACTAATTTGTTTAAACTGAACTGAAAAATAGTTCAGACAAACTAAACTGAATTGTACTGTACTAAATTATACTAAACTACAATATAAACTGAACTGAACTACTAACTGAATTATAAATTGTACTAAACTACAATATAAACTAAACTGAACTACTAACTGAATTGTAAATTGTACTAAACTACAATATAAACTGAACTAAACTACTAATTGAATTGTAAACTGCACTAATTTTAACTACTATACTATTTTTACTTTTTTTAGAGGAAAAGTACTCTTATTAGAAAAAAAAAAAACCACCTGAGTATATAAATTAATTAGTTTATGTATAAATTTGTTTGTAAAATTTCATCTCATTAATTTTTAAGGTATAAATTTCATGTAGTTTATAGAAAAAAATATATTTTTTTTGTTTCCTAATAATTTCTTTATATTTTTATTTTTGGAGAAAATTAAATATTTTGAAAAATCACGTCAACTTTATACATTTAATTAAAGACATTGCTTTTGGGCAGATGCGATAGGATCTAACACATTCCTTATGCGTAATTGATTCCCGAACCTAAAATCCAATTTTCGTAAATCATGTCCTATTTTATGGTTTTTCATAGTTTTTCAAAAATAAATTTTGGTGACAACTCCTAAAATCTTTTCTTAAACCCGTTTGTTTTCGGTTCGTGGTCCCTTCGCAATGCCCATTGGAACAAAACTATATAAAATAAAGTCAAACATTACCGAGAATTAAGTCAGACATATATTTTGAAATAAAAGTGAAAAAACATATATATTTTTAATTATAGATTTTTGTCATAAGATATGAAAGATCCTATCTAAAACTAAAAGATGAATCTAAAGTTTATCCAAACAACTTTCTAACTTGTTAATGCTATACAATAAGTATGGAAATTATATATGAATTCTTAAAAGTCCTGTATTTTTGTGATAGATATAAAATAACACGAAATTTACAACGTAACATTAGTTTTAGTATGACAGATATATGGTTTGAATGACGTAAAATAATTACGTTAAGTGGGGAAAGTTGACAGAGTTGAGCATGTTCATACGCGGACAGTTAATAGATAATCGTTTTCTCTTTTTGTAGAACTTTGGATATGTTATCGTTTTACACATTGCGATGACCAATATTTTCTTTTTGACTATATGAGGGGATTGGATTTGTTTCTAAGTCTTTTGGTGTTAAAGTGATACATATGACTAATGCTTTTGTTTTCTTCCAACAAAGTTATGCATTAGTGACAGAGATTCCACTTACTTTTAAAAATTTAAAGCATTACACCACTTTCCCTTAATCAATTTTATGGTTAAGTCTTTTTACCTTCTCAGCACTTCACTTTTTTCTTAACATAAAATAAAAATATAAACAACCATTACCCTATAATCATATCGTATAAATCAAAGTCATGCTGAAATATAAATACACATAGCAACCTTCAATGTCTAACTTATAATTTTTATGGATCAGTTAAATACAAAAAGTAAATTACATTCATATTTATAGTTTTTTTTATTAAATAGTTAAACATTCAAATATAACACGAAAATAATAACTGATGAAAACATAAAAGTGTTGGAAAGGATCCTTATACATATATATCTCCACGCTAGTAAAATAAATAAATAAATATATATATATATATATATATATATATATATATATATATATATATATATATATATATATATTGATTGAATAATAAGTTTTTAGTATAAGAAAATATTTGAAATTCATAATACACTTAATCATAAATATTTGTTTTCGTTTTTACTAGATACGAAGGGATTCTTCGAGGTGGAGTATAAGGTTCTCACCTCAGTAAAATTATAGAAGATATGTATAAGAATTAATATCGAATGAGTATTGTATAAGAATTCCATACAAGAATTCAGCTTATGCATTTCTGTAATGTTTTTAAAATAGTTTTTAGATGACTTTTCATTTGAGCTTATTATGTGTTACGTTTAAACATTGAAGAGGTTTTAGTCTTCTCAGATGTTTTCAATCGAGTCCATTATGCATTGTGGCTAAATGTTATCTTCTCGAATGTGTGTCAATCTGAGTTTATGTAGTCCTTTTAGACACTTTTAAGTAGTTCTCGGATATACTTCAATCTGAACAATTGTCCTAAAATATGATTTCTCGGATATACTTTAATTGATTATACAATTAATATAATCAGATAAAACATAGATATTTTGCCGCTATTATGCATATGCTGAAATCTGATGAAATTTAACATATTATACAAACAGTTAACTGATTATTTCATGCTGATATGTAATGTGTAATGTATTTCAATCTGTGGTTCTTTTTCAATCAATGAATACACGTACCAAATACTTCAAGCACACACAGAGTAAACATCAATCAACAATTTTGCCATTTATGGTGCAAGAAACTATAAATAATTTATTTTTTCATCATCAAAAACTCATATGTGAGATCTGGTTTTAGTTGTACATGGTTCTCCCTATCAATAATCTCCCCTTTTTTTGATTATGCATAACAAGAAATCTGTTTTTCAGTTACTCTCCTCCTTTAAGCATTAAAAAAAATGACAATACAAGTAATATGGAAACAAAGTGCTAAAGAATACATCAAACAGAAATTCTTCCAGACCATTGAAAAATATGAGATTTATGACAATAGAAATCAGAACTCAAAGAATCAAATGAAAACAATATGACAGTAGATGAATGTATATAGATTAGAATATATACTGAGTTCAAATGGGATATCATGATGTATCATGTGCAATTTTGCAACTCCTAGATATGATTTATGCAATTGATATGAAGTACATAGTGTATAATTGCAAGATTGATACATGATATCAACTAGTTCAGGAGCAGAATAGATATAACAATGTAGGTAAGTCTGCAACATTGGTGCATTCTTGAAGCATATGCATAGATTTTCAAAACATTTTTTGAATAATATGCAACATTTGCGTGACTTTTAATCGATTACATTATGAGTCTAACCGATTAAAATAACTAGAGAGAATTTAACAGATTATGGATGTATCTAATCTGTTTAAATTCGTGAATGTGATCAAAATTTTCAATTTTGATCTCTTAACCAGTAAGGATTAATGTACAACGTGCAAGCACAACTTTCTCAACTATGTTGGGTGTTATATATATATATATATATATATATATATATATATATATATATATATATATATATATATATATATATATATATATATATATATATATATNTATATATATATATATATATATATATATATATATATATATATATATATATATATATATATATATATATATATATATATATATATATATATTTTCAATTTAGATGATTCCCGTGTTCGGCTGTGTCATATGTATTGGTGTATGTGTACATATGTTTGTGCTTTATTGCAGTTGCTTTACAAAAATGCATTCAAACGTCATCACGTGTTTGACGAAAAGAATATAAGAATGGTTAGAATTGACGTTCACATAGGATTTACGAATCGATATGAGATTTGACATTAAACCAAGATTTGAGATTGAATCGTGATTGGAAATGAGTTGGGATTTAGGTTTAACATATAAATGAAATAGGGTTTAGTGCAATACGTTTTGGGTAGAAGAAAGAAAAAAAATAATGATAAATATATTAATATTTGACTTACAATTATTATAAAGATAAAATAATAAAATGAAAAAGACAAAAGTAATGAAAACGAGTATCATTAAAAAAATGGAATAGAGTTACTTTAAGGAAAAATTACTAACAAGGTCATGCAATCATAGAACTCTTTTGTTATATATATGTGTGTGGTTATGGAAAGTGCTTTAACTCAACAACACCAGGCTGGTTTTGATACTCACAGAATTGTATCCATCAGTTTTAGTGTGTGATGATAACACCCAGAACAACCTCAATGAAGAATCCAGTTGGTTTTTTAAGATTGATGATGTTTATGCTGTGTGTGGTGTCGGAGGTTGTTAATGGTGAAGAGGAGATTAGATGCATTCGAGAGGAGAGGGAAGCGCTCCTCCAATTCAAGGCTGCCATTGTCGATCCCTATGGCATGCTATCATCTTGGACCACTCCTCATTGCTGCCAATGGGAGCGGATTCATTGCAGCAACCTCACCTCCCATATTCTCAGTCTCGACCTTCACGGAGACCTTCTTTACAAATTTCTTCCCGGTGGCAGCTTTCAATTCAATGGACGTTATATGAGCGGAGAGATCCACAAGTCGTTGATGGAGTTGCAACAATTACAGTATTTGAACCTCAGTTCTAATTATTTTCCAGACACTGACATCCCAGAGTTTCTTGCTTCTCTCAAAAACTTGAAACACCTTGATCTCTCTTTATGTCGTTTTAGAGGAAGAATTCCAAGTCAATTAGGCTCTCTTTCTCATTTGGAATACTTAAATCTTGCTCATAATTATCTGAGCAATGTAATCCCTTATCAGCTTGGAAATCTCTCCCAATTGCAGCATCTTGATCTCAGTGGCAATCCTTTTTTAGAAGGAAATATACCTCCTCAACTTGGAAAGCTCTCCCAGTTGCAGCATCTTGATCTCAGTGAAAATCTTTTACAAGGAATTATACCATCTCAACTTGGAAATCTCTCCCAATTGCATGAGCTCTACCTTGGACGATATTACGGTTATATTAAAATGAGTGACGGAGGTCAGTGGCTCTCAAATCTCATTTCTTTAACCCACCTTTCTTTGGAATCTGTATCAAATCCTATTACTTCTCATACTTGGTTGGAAGTGATTGCAAAGCTACCCAAACTAAGAGAACTAAGTTTAGTTCATTGTAGTCTTTCCGATCATTTCATTCTGTCATCTAAGTTTAATTTTTCTACTTCCCTCTCTGTCCTTCATCTTTCTCATAACACTTTCACATCACGAATGGTATTCCAGTGGGTCTCAAACATCACTTCCAACCTTGTTTACCTTGACCTTAGCAATAACCTCTTAGAGGGTTCAACGTCAAGTGATTTTGGCATTGTCATGAATTCGCTTAGGCATCTTGACCTCTCCGATAATAATTTCAAGGCCAGGGATTTGAAATCCTTCATTAATATATTAATATATGCACCTTACATTCTTTAGACCTATCTTTAAACAATTTGACTGAAGACCTTCCCTCCATTCTCGGTAATTTGTCCAGTGGATGCGTTAGACAATCATTACAAGAATTGGATCTGTCATCAAATCACATCACTGGCACTTTGTCTGACATTTCAGTATTCTCTTCTTTGAAATCATTGTTTCTTTTTGGAAATCTGTTAAGTGGAAGGATACCTGAAGGTGTGAATTTACCATCTACTTTGGAGGATTTGTCAGTTCGGTCAAATTCATTAGAAAGTGGAATTCCAAAATCATTTGGCAATGCATGTTCTTTGTTGTCATTGGACATCTCTAATACTGGCTTGAGTGATGAGCTTCCCATTATAATTTCTCATTTGTCTGGATGTGTTAGATATTCATTGCAAAGATTAGTTCTAGACACAAATCAAATCAATGGCACACTACCTGACTTTTCAACATTCATATCTTTAAAAATATTATATCTTGACGACAATAAGCTAAATGGAGAGATTCCTATGGACATTCAATTTCCACCTAAATTGGAGGAGCTCTACATCTCTTCAAATTCTTTAAAGGGTGTGCTCACTGACTACCACTTTGCTAATATGTCTAAGTTACAGAAGTTGGATTTATCTGACAACTCATTAGGCTTGGCATTTACACAAAACTGGGTTCCACATTTTCAATTGATATCTATAAACTTGAGATCCTGCAAGCTAGGTCCAACATTTCCCATGTGGTTGCAGACACAAAATAAATTTGTTGATATTGACATTTCAAATGCTACAATATCAGATATTGTTCCTGAATGGTTTTGGGCTAAATTATCTCTACAAAGAGTGGTGACAATGAATATTTCATACAACAGTCTACGAGGTACAATTCCAAATGTTTCATCAACGTATGTTTCTCTTTCCATGCACCTTGGATCAAATCAATTTGAAGGTTCTATTCCACTATTTTTATGGAATTCTCAAATTCTTGATTTATCAAAAAATAAATTCTCAAATCCTATTTCATCTTTGTGTGGAGATTTTGCAATTTCAGTTCAACTTCATTTAGACATTTCATATAATCAGTTATTTGGAGATATTCCAGATTGTTGGAAACAAATTAACTCACTAGTTTATTTAGATTTGAGTTACAATAACTTTTCAGGAAAAATTCCAACGTCAATAGGATGGCTTCTTGATCTTCAAGTATTATTGTTGAGAAATAACAATTTAGTAGAAGGAATCCCTTTCTCCATAAGAAATTGCACAAAGCTAAAAATGTTTGATTTGTCAGAAAACAAATTATCGGGATCTATCCCTGATTGGATTGGGACAAAAGAAGAGTTGCAAATATTAAGCCTGAGAAAGAATCAATTCTTTGGGAGTTTACCATTAATGGTTTGTTGTCTAAGAAATCTTCATCTTTTGGATCTCTCACTAAACAACTTATCTGGAAAAATTCCTAAATGCATAAACAACCTTACTTCAATGATTCAAATGACATATTCAGTCTATGGTTTTCGTGGGTATCAGTTGAAAACTTTTCTTTTAGGTGATCCCATTCCATACTATTTGAATGCATGGTTGACATGGAAAGGTTCAAAACAAATGTTTATGGATGAAGGTTTGTCACTTTTAAAAGTCATTGATCTCTCAAGCAATCATTTCTCAGAAGAAATTCCTACAGAAATAGAGAAATTAGTTGGACTGATTTCGTTGAACTTATCAAGAAACAATTTGATTGGAAAAATTCCTTCAAACATTGGAAATATGACATCACTTGATTCTCTTGATTTGTCAAGAAACCGACTTGTTGGTTCAATTCCTCTAAGTCTTGCTCAAATTTATGGACTTGGTGTGTTAGATTTGTCTCATAACCATCTTAGTGGAAAAATTCCTACAGGCACACAATTACAGAGTTTCAATCAATCTAGATATGAAGATAATTTGGATCTTTGTGGACCACCACTTGAAAAATTGTGTATTGATGGGAAGCTAACACAAAAACCAAATGTTAATGTTTATGAAGAATATTCATTTTTCAATAATGAGTTTTTCATAAGTATGGGAATTGAATTTGCTCTAAGTTTTTGGATGGTGTTTGGCTCAATCTTATTCAAACGTTCTTGCCGACGATCTTATTTCAATTTCTTGAATAACTTAAAAGACAATGTTCATGTCAAAATAGCCATCTTTGTTAGAGCACTTAAGCGGAACAAAAATTAACAGGTAATAATATCATATGTTTTATACAACTTTGCTTTCTCTATGTATTAAACGCACATTACAATATATCCTTTTGCAATATTTCTATAGCATTTTATTGGTTAAAATAAAATTATCAAATTATTATTATGTTTAATATTGATCCAATTTTTACAATTCAATTAGTTGCTTTTGAAACTAATTATGTCAAAGACATAAGATTTATTGCACAAGAGCAATTAAATGTGTGAAATTAATTTTTGCTCGTTTGAATGATGAGTATCTCTAGTGTTTATTTGTTTCAAGTTTTTTTTATAAAACTATTCCATGGAAAACCTTTTGCAAATTTAGATGAAAAGTTTGCATGACTACAAAATAAAATAGCTACAAAATAATTAATGTTCAATACTTGATATTCTTATAAAAAAAACAAATCACAACTGTTTCCCTTTCTACCATGAAATCATGTTTTTTTTCCCTAGTAAACTTCTGAAATCTTTATTTATCATTAGTTTTTCTTAAGCTGACTATTATTCTTATTACTTAAATTTTAAACATGCCATTTCAATGTACACATTTCGAAGAACTAACATTCTTTGCATTTTATTTTTCAATTTTCAGGCACTTGAAACTCATCCTCTTGCACGACTTCACTTTGAGCTTGTAATGGTTTCATTAAATTATTGTCATACATACGTTCACTCATTTTTTTTTCTTTTAATCCAAACTTCCGTCTAAAATATTTTTCAGTTAATTACATTTCATATATTTGCCTCAGGAAAGTTTCATCATTTTAATCAGTGACATGTTTCCATTTTACAAATTCTATAAATTATTTTATAGAAAAATTATATATATAAATATAAAACAGAGTGATGATGACCACTTTAAACTTATTTATAGGGAGTAAATATTTTCTATATACATATAGTTGATAAAAAAACTAAATTGAAAAATAATCATTTAAAATTCAATACATCTAAAATATTAAAAATAAAATAAGGAAATGAAAATATAGAATAAGTTCAGAGGTTAAAACTGAAAAGGCGACGTAGAAAACATTGTTTTCTATTTATCGGGATTTTTTTTTTGTTTTTTTTTCAAACTTTAAAAAAATATTTAAAATAGTTACATTTTGAATTTTGAGCTGAAAATTTGTGAGGGGATTTCCTGATTTTTTAGTTCTTCCTACAAATTTTCATGTCATTTAGTGTTCGTTTGAACATACTCTCAATTTTACATATATCTATGCTTTGATGTATATGGTGTATGAAGAACCATCAACAAAACGAAAACTTGAAAAACTTAAAACGAAACTAACCTTGAAGGTGAGTTTGGGGCTGAAACGAAAATAAACGAACATCCTAAAGCGTTCATTCAAAGAGCTGAAGAACACCTGTGCACAAAATCAATCGGTCAAAATGAAAGAAAATCATACCTAAACACTTAATTAACGTAAAATGAAAGAAAAAAATACAACAAAAGTTGAAGAGGATGACTGCGAAAATGGAAGAATAGAGAGCAGTGGCGCACATCACAAACAGAAAAGCTTTTGTTTGAAAATGCCTCTGTTCGCAAAATTTAACTCTAAACAAATATTATTACCTCGATTATTTTTTTAACCGAGGCAATAAGGGTTTAGAACCTCGATTCTGTAAAGAACCGCTGCTAAACTCACTAAAAAAAATAAAAAAAAGAAATCAGTTATTTTATGTCTCAGTCCTCTAAACAATAGAGGTTGTAGACTTTTGCAAAAATTACAAAAATGAAATTGCGTCAGCTTTAGACATCGGTTCTTTTCGAATCGAGCATATACCTTTACAAAAAATTATAAAAATGTCACCGTGCCAATTTTAGGCATCGATTCTTTTTGAATTGAGGCATATACTTTTGCAAAAAATTACAAAAATGTCATCGCGTCAATATAAGTGAGATGCAAGCCTCACCTTACAAGCCGGTTTTGTGGGGTTGAGTTAGGCCTAAAACCCACTTCTAACATGGTATCAGAAGAAAATTAATTCTTGATCACGTTCTTCCGCAACCAATTCTTTTACTACCTAAAATCTTCATCTTCTAC
>NC_028351.1:33733551-33752253 GCF_000741045.1 Vigna radiata var. radiata
AAGCTCCTGCCTATTTCTACTTCATCACAACTTGCAGACATTCATACTAAAGCTTTGCATCCAGCACAATTTCAATCTTTGTTGTCCAAGCTGAGCATTAAGGATATATATGCTGCAGCTTGAGGGGGATATTGGAATTATTTTATTCTCTGTTCATTGTGCATTTATGTTCATATATTTTTATACTTATATTCCTTTTTTATATTGCTCTAAATAATTATATATATCAATTGTACTCTCTCCTTATCATTGAATAAGAAATACAATATTTCATTCTTTCTTCTTTTCTAACAGTTCCAACTAAATTGGTGTCAAATGCGCGAGCTAAAATCCTTTTTTTTTACTGGTATACTTTCTCATAATTCAAACTTTGGTATGACATATATTATTCAGTTAAATATATTTCTAATATTTGTAACATTTTCGATTTTTCGAGAACAGTAGATGTACGAAAAATAAAATAGAGTGTACAATATTTTGTAGAACTTAGAATACATAATCGTTTTACAAATTGCGATGACCAATATTTTCTTTTTGACAAAATGTGATGAATAGATTTTTTTCAAACTCTTTTGGTGTTAAAGAGATACATATGACTCATGTTTTTGTTTCCTTCCAACAAAGTTATGCATTAGTGACATAGATTCAACTTACTTTATAAAATTTTAAGCATTACACCACTTTCCCTTAATCAATTTTACGGTCAAGTCTTTTCACCATCTCATCACTTCACTTTTTGGATAATATAAATTAAAATAATAATAAACAACCATTACAATATTATCATATAATATAAATCGAAGTCATCCTGAAATATATAAACACATCACAACCTTCAACGTCTAACTTATAATTTTTGTGAATCAGTTAAATATAAAAAGTTAATTACATAGTTTTCTTTATAAATAGTATTTAAATATTCAAATATAACACGAAAATAATAACTAATGAAAACAGAAAAGAATAAGACACTGTAAAAATGCCTAATTCTATCAGGGTTCAATTTGATATTACCAACAATTTTAACTCTGTCAAAATATATTTAATAGGGTTAAGAAAACCATAAAAAAAAACATCAATAATTAATTTTTAATGGTTTCTTAAAAGTTACTGCTATTTCTAGAAGTTTTTACAATTGTCATTATTATCAGGGATTTCTTCCCAAAACCATTAATAGTTGTTAAGTTTTTAGAAGTGTTATTACTTCCTAAAGTTTTCAAAACCGCCCAAACTAGTTAGGATTAACAAAATTGCCAAGACTATTAAAGTTAACAAAAACCCTCATAACAAGAAATCATTTTTTTGTATTAAAATTATCTAATTACAATAAAAAGGACTTTAATAATGAAAGTTGCATTTAAATAATTTTATACTAAAATTGTACTATATAAAATATATCGATCGGAATTGATTGTCATTTATGGACAGTTAAGCAGATATTAACAGGTCAGATTGCCTTACCCCCTGCAACAATATATGATTAATTATTTGGTTTGATTACCTAAAATATATTGCACTAATGGTTAATCAATGGAACTGACTGTCACAAGTCCTATAAACATAAATTTATGTGGGTACAATCATTTTCTTCTCCTAATAAAAATATTGACATCTCTATGAAACATATTTGACTTGAGCGTCGGATTGTTTTATGCAGGTCAACCCCCAATCGGAAAGGATTACATGAGTTGGATGATCGAAGCATAGCAAGGAAGGACAACCGACCCTTGGAATGGACAACTTTGAATGTTTTGGGTTAGGGATCTCAACTGAACCGAAACATTTTGGCGCCCACCGTGGGGCTGAGCAGCATCCCCATGAAACCACAAGGAACCAGACGCGTGCTTGGTCTCTACATTGATACTTCCGATCAATATCAGGTTTTGTAACAAGAGTAAAAGATTTCATAATAATTTCTAAAGACATATCTTTCGTTTTGAGAATTTTCTGGAAAGTTCCAATATTGGACATTGATCATGACCCCAGACAAATGTTATCGAAATAAAAATTAAATATTATTATACAATATATACTATAAGTATTATTCAATACAATTAATATTTTAACATAAAAAATAACATTATTCAATCAAACAAATTAAAAAGAAAAAAAAATTATTTGCTGAATTTGTAGACTAGTCTATGATCATCCTTTGATGGCTTTCTGCTTTGGAGAAAGGTGACTCCGAAACAAAGTAAAGTTTGACAACTTTGCCTTCATGTGTAGACTTCATGGCATTGTTGAAACTGGACTGCAATCTCTTCACGTTACCATTGTCACAATTGCAATATTATCAATATTATTATTTATCTATTATATATCTATACCTATTAAACTGATTTTTTCAATTTAACTATTTTTCTAAATTAAATAAATAAAACTCATCTACAAAATAAATAAAAACTATCTATAATTAAATTATAAAAATTAATTATATTTATTATGATAATTAAAATTTCATCATTTTTTCTTATCCAAAAAAGTAAACACACATGTATATGTTTTCACTAATATATATACAAAGAAGATTCCTAGTTTTGGTGTACACATTTCTTTTCTATTCTTTTCCCTTTAAATAACTAGTTTTAAATTAACATAATTAATTTTTCAATTTTACTCTTTAAGTGATCATTTTTTAAAATTGATATTTTAAAATTGTAAAACTTATTTATATTTGTTTTCATAATTATAATAGTAATAATTTTATTAAATTTATTATCATTAAGAAAAACAAATACACATAACACATGTATTTTTACTAGTAATCATAATGAAAATTAATATTATGCTATTAATATTACTTATTAATCATTCAATATAATTTTATTAACTATATTCTTATCAAAATAAAAATAATTTTATCATATGATAATTTTATATTTTAGAATAATTAGTTGTGACATGTATATTTTATCACTTTTGAAATTTTTGTGACAAATTAGAAATAGTCACAAATGATATATAAATATGTTAATTACATCTTCATCAAATAAAAATTATTTTGACTTCCAATAATATAGATACATAGACTTTCTATTGAATATATAATAAGGAATTCATGACACACACTACAAAAACTTAGATTTTTAACGGGGGGCTATTTTTTTTCGTTTTCGGTGATTTTAACTCCCGGAAAGTGTGTTATCCAGAGTTAGGAAAACTCCTGGAAAAGCTGTGAAAACCATTGGAAAAGCTATGTCATTATTAGCAGGAGTTTTGCCAAAACCGTCGGTATTAGTGGGGGTTTTACCGAAACCGCCAGAAATAACCGCAGTTTTGCCAAAACCGCCGGAAATAACCGGAATTTTACCAAAACCGTCATAAATAACTGGGATTTGGCCAAAACCGCCGGAAATGTGTACAATTTTTTTTCTTTTGACTTTTGATTGTAATAAAATGGAATCATGACAAAATTAGTTTTATTAAACATATAAGCAATTAAATAATATTAACTAAAACTGAATATTATATATAAAATAAACTACATTATTTAACGTATCAATATGATTATACAACTAATTGTTCATATATTAAAAAAGAAATTTCTTTCAGTAACAGTTTCTCGACCACCACTCTTTCAGTTACTTCAGGGGTATCCCTCACCGCCACAGTTCCTTCTGGGTGTAAAATTCAATCTAATTCCACCATCAAATCAACAAGGTTACATCTGCAATGAAATCATGAAGCAATCAGGGTGAGTTCATAACATATGTGAATAATTGTGTCTGCAAGGATGATACAGAATGACAAATACTCTCACTTTTTGTTTATTAGTATCCGAAACTTAGAACTACATTTGAGTGTAATCTTTTGTTTATTAAGTAGTAAAACCATGACTCTAAGCACATGAATACTTGACTTTGGTACAAAACTAAGATGAAACTAACGAGCTGCACATCAATTAAGGTAGCAAGCTTTTGCTAACGCTTTATCCAATTGTTCATGTTAACAGATATTTGAAAGCATCAATTGAAATTTAAAATTCACCAAATGAAAATTCAATGACATCATCATGACCCCAAAAAATTGAGCACCATAAGAATATGATTAGCTAACCTTGACATCACGATGAAGAATATGATTAGCATGTAAGTAATCAAGCACCATAAGAAATTGAGCAAGCCACTTACACAGTTGATGAACTTGAAACCTTTATTACATTAAGAGAACTAAAAGTATAACTTTTCATATTATGTAGAACATGTAGAAAAAATGACTTTCAAATAATAACTTGTTAGGATGAAACAGAAGTTATCTTCATTTAAGAGATTGTGACTGTCCATGACTTTTTATCCTCAAGACACCCTGTTTGAATTCCAACCAGTGTTTTGCGTAATTTTGCAGACAATGTTTCTGGCCCTGTTTTGTAATCCCTCCTGCATATGGTCAATGGTAAAGACATAAGAGAGAAGATATTTTAAATAAATAGTTGAATTATGATACTTATTAGTATAAAAAATTGAGTTTAATTTATGCATAGGTAGTAGAAAATACTTTTACACCTGACATCTACTGAAAAAGCATCATATTAATGAATAAGATTACGTATGAAAATAATCATTACAAAATAAATAATATTATCCAATATAAAAGTGTAAAAAATGCGTAGATATTATCTGAATTGACTTAATATATTGAAAACAAAAGAAATAGAATACTTGAAAGTGAAATTTTTACGTTGTTTCCTTATAGCTGACCGATGCAACAGAGTTAACAACCACTGCAGTTCCTGTGCAGAACATTATTGATAACATAATTCAAGTAAGCCCCTTTGTAAGTAACTAAGCATACAATATTGATAACATTTTTCTTTGTAGAAACATAGGTAAAGTAGATTCTCCAACATAGTAGGTATATTTTCTAGAAGCAAGTTAATTTGCAGAAAATGAAACCATTAAGATTAATCAATATAAACGAAAATGAATTAATACCTGATAACCCAAATCAATGGCAACTTCAATGATGGATTTTCATGTGATACCAGGCAGCATGGTTCCATCTAATGAAGGAGTGGAGATAGTGTTGCCCTTCATATGATTAAATTAAACAAATTTTGTTCAGATTTGGATATATAAATTGTTAATAGCATACCCAAATAGATAATGTTCAGACTTTCACAACAAATACGTTGCATGCTGATGCCTCCTCTATATATTTTATATTTTCCTGTTGCCGAGTCCAAGAACAACACATCGGAGAATCCATTGGCCTTTGCATCAATTATTGCGTTATAAACCTATGGCACAAAAACATATAAGGATAATATACTTTATCAAGAGGATAATTATAATCTCAGGTAACTTTAAGTATGATCTATTATTTGACTTAGCAGACTAAGTATAACCGTGCTTTTTGTTGTATTTGTATTACTTTCATCAAGACATATTGAAAAAATATTGTATAACTGAAAATAAAATAGTGAGTGACAATAGTCAGATAGCATAAACAATTTAACTTTAGAAGCATAGGAATGGCATATATTATCAAAGAAAATATAAAAATATTAATTAAATTCCAACATTTTTAACTGTACTTTCCTAACCGAAGGTGACCTTACAACAATGGTTGGAGGTTGGTCTTTCTGCTTCCGCTTTCATTCTTGTAAATCTGAATATGATTAAATGTGTTTATTTGATATATTTGGATTTATTGAATCTTTAGTATGAATCTGTTTTACATTTGGTATCAAAGCGTGTTTCACCTCTGCCTTGTCTGGTTCACTCCTCTGTGCGTATTATGCTTTTTAATTTTATTAATTGTTTTGAAACTGGGTAGAAAGAAGAAAACTTTAGATGAAATTTTCTGTGAAATTTTTGATGCTGAAACCCTCACATATTACTGGGTTTGCGTTTGGTATACATTTTTTAGAATCATGTGAAAGGTTGAAGATGATTGAAACGACATTTAGTTTTGCGTTTCATTTTGGGCATCCTTCATAAACATATATTTCAATTTTTATTTTATTTTCTTCTTTACCTGTTACATACATACTTGCATTGGAGATGAAATCTACTTCTGGTTTTAATAAGACTGTACGGTGCTCTACTTAATCCAGAGTGGTCTTTTCATTCTTCTTTTTCACACACACACACACACACACACACACACACATATATATATATATATATATATATATATATATATATATATATATATATATATATATATTATTTATTGTTTGCGTTTTATATTGGATGCATTTTTCCTATTACTTTTATATGCACGTTAATATATATATAATATATGTTTTGGTGTGCTGGAGGCATTTTATAGAATGATGCGTTGAACTTTTGTGCTTTTTTCACGTTGTTGTTATATGCGTGTAATATGTATACATATACATTATGCTGTTATGATATGCACGGTTTACATGCAATTAAGATTAAAGTGTGTGTGGACATTATACTAATATTTAATGTTAGTATAATAATTTTGAATATTATATATTTATAATATGATGCTTATATTTTATTTAGATTAAATATAAGACCTAAAGATAATTTAATGTTTAGTGATAAATATAATTTTTAAATAATTAGAGAGTAGCCACAACATCTTTAATTAATTAAAATTATATTATGAAGATCACTTTATTGAAACATTAATTGTAATTAATTATATATAGTGTGATGAAATATACCCACGGGATTTTTGTTACATTCGTATAATTAATTAGGATAAAATATTAATTATAATTCTTAATTTTCCCACAGGAATTAGGAATGTGATATAATTAATAGTTTTATCATAAGGTTAAATGAGTCTAATTGAGTAAGACTTTAGCCCACAGTCAAGTTTTATGTTAATAGACTCATTGGTAAAGACATGTTTTGCATTGGTAAAACATGACATTTATTTTAGTCTCAAATTATGATAATGAACATGATTTTGAATTTGCAGTTTCTCAATCTGTGAATATTTCTGATATCAAGTGTGGTATTCCTGAATTGAAAGGAGATAATTATAAGATTTGGAAGGAGAGAATTCTTCTTCATTTAGGTTGGATGGACATAGACTATGCTATTAGAAAACCAGAACCACCGGGTATTACTGAGACTAGCACTCCAGATGACATTGAACTTTATGAAAATTGGGAGAGGTCAAATCGTCTCTCCGTAACATGCATAAAAACTAACATTTTCGCTGGAATCCAGGGTTCGGCTGATCAGTATGAGAATTTCAAGGATTTACTGAAGGCTATCGATGAGCAGTTTATGACATCTGATAAATCTCTTGTCAGCACTCTTATAATGCAGTGTTCATCCTTAAAGCTCACTGGAATTAGAGGAGTATGTGATCATATTATGTGCATAAGGGACATTGTGGCTCAACTAAAAGCTTAGGAAGTTACCATGTCCGATTCTTTCCTAGTGCACTATATTTTGTGTACCTTGTCTCACCATTATGCTCCCTTTAAAATCTCTTACAACACACATAAGGACAAATGGTCTATTAATGAATTATTGACCATGTGTGTTCAAGAAGAAGAAAGGCTATTGATTGAAGAAGGGGAGAAGGTGTACTTGACCACTTCATTTAAGAATAAGAAGAACCAAGTTAATAAGAAGGAAAATATTCCTGCTCAGCCAGTTATTAAGAAGGAGTCCATAAATTACTGGAAGTTCTAAACCGCCGGCCAAAATTCCCTCCTATATTACATTAATTTTGTAGTGACATTATTATCGTCATATATAAATTTTAGTTTTGTACTATGAATCTATTGTATTTTATCACAAATATTGACATAGAAAACCTTGAAGTTGAGACTATAATTTTGAGTACAGGGTTAAAAAAGGTTGGGGAAACTGAAAGGTACTAACTACCAGGCCCTGCATCATAATTACTGAGAGGGTGATTGTTGTAGGCAAGGTGGATCAAGTCATTGTCTTATGGCGTTTTGGATTGTTATATTCTCTAGTAGAAAGAGTTGAAACCAGATTATTAGCTATAATTTTGGCCGAGTGTAATGCTTGATTCAACTAGTTCACACGAATTTTGGGCCATAGGTTTTTTGTTTTTTGCAGAACCTGCCTTTTTCACTATAACAACCCCTGTTATAGAGGATGCTTCTGTAATTTGTTAGATGCTGATGGCAAAACGAAATCCATTTAAGGTTATGTAATGGATAATAAATAGGTAAACTCCCACCCCATCAAAATGCTTTCGGAAGATGCTTTCCGTAAAAAGAGGGATTGATTCGCTTCTGGAAAATTTTACAAAAACAAAAATTCTAAAATTATTTATTGTGTTCTGGAAAATAAATTTCGAAGGTGGTAAGGGTAACATAATAAGGCGCCCTTGTTGTTGCCATCACAAAATCCCTTCTCTTAACAATCCCTTCTCTTCGTTTCAAAACTCAGTCAAACATTAAAAGTAGACATATCTACCAGCAAAAAATCAAACTACCGAAATCCATGTGGTAAAAGACTAATACCTTTCACTTCATCCATCTCTTTATATCCAAGGCCATGTAGAAGAGAGCGTAGAAGACGGTGTGCGAAGAAGCCCTAATTGAGAACCAGCACCAGGGGAAGGAACGCTTCCCAGACCACCTGCTTCCTCTCTGCATCCCCTGTAGTCTTTAAGTGAGAGACATGCATAGTGAAGACTAGGGTTCTGAGGCTTTAAGTGAGAGAGATTGATTTTTTAGGGAGAAGAAACACAAGGTGGAGTGAAGGTTCGGGAGAGATGAGGTGGAGTGAAGGTTCGAGAGAGAAGAGGTGGAGTACGGGTACAAGGGTTGTGAGAGATGAGAGCTCGACAGAAGGTTCAAGTAAGGTCAATTAGGGTTGACATTTTTAGTAAAAGGGCTTAACCCAAATTTAATTTCTTTTAAAAATAATTTTCTATATCCGTATGTAATATCATCAGATAACAATTCTTTCACATTATACACGGCTTTTACATATTATATATGGAAACTTTCCTTAGGTAACTTTACTGCCATCACACGCGTATATTACAGGCAGATATTACATACGAATTATTACATACAGATTATCCGTATATAATTCCCTCTTCAGTATCCGTATATAAAATCCGTATGTAATAGTTGCATTACATACGGATCAGGATCCGTATGTAAAAATCCGTATGTAATTCCAATATTTCTTGTAGTGTGTCTACAGGGCAGATGAAAAGTCATTCCTTTCCATCATATAGACGTTGGGGTTGTCCTAACAGAAGTCTATATGGTGGACAATAATAGCTATTCACCAACCTGTCAGACCTATAGACGTCAGGTAAGCGATAACTGACGTCTATATGTCTGCCAGACAGGTGAAAAGGCATTCCTTTCCGTCATGTAGACGTCGGATGCCTCCTCACTGACGTCTATGATAGTATATAGACGTTAGTTGCCTAAATAGTCGACGTCTATAAGCCCCGCAAATATTATTTTTTAAATCAGAAAGACGTCGATTTAGTGAGTTAACCGACGTCTTTTTCATTATAGACGTTGGGCTCATGTGCAACTGATGTCAGATTTCTTTTTAAACAAGAGATTGCAAACTAGCAGTTTTGCGCACTTCATCGTCTTCCTTTGCTTTTCTCTCCGCTCCTTTGAATTTACAAGTGTGTTTAATCTCTTTTGATATGGTTAAACTTGCTTTTAATTCGATTAAAGTAATCTTTGATGTATTATCTTTTATTTGAACCGATTAAAATGTGTTTTCGTTGTGTTTTGCTGCGGTTTTTTCTTGTGTCTTTGGGTAGCGTAGTGCACCTTCTCCCTTTGCTAGTTTCCTCCCAAGAAAAACTTACATCTTTTGGATATCTCATAGCATTCCAACCCAAAGACCAACCTGGGTCCTTGCATACAGCCATTCCCACCATCATTGAAAAAGAAAACGGTGAGAATACTGTGTCGCCGTATTCTCACCGTATTCTTTTTCATTGGCGGTCGGAGTGGACCTAGGCAACGACCCAAGTTCGCCTTTGGGTTGAAATGCCATGAGAAATCCAAAAGACGCATTTTTTTCTTACGAGGAAACTAGCAAAGGAAGGAGGTGCTACTACACTACCCAAAGACATGAGAAAAACTGCATCAAAACACAACACATCATAGACGCCGGTTAATGTAATGACAGACGTCTATAGTGCCATAGACGTCAGTTAATGCAATGTTTGATGACTTTATAGACGTTGGATGTGTCACTAAATTGACGTCTAGTGTGCCCTTAAACGTCGGTTAGTGTAATGTCTGAGGTTTTTATAGACGTTGAGCTTTGGTCTTAATCGACGTCTATAACGACGTCGCACATGCAGAAAACCGACGTCCTATTAACTTCATCCATGTCGGTTCCTGATGTGACGTTAAATGGCCATAATAACCGACGTTTAAAACCCTCTTTACACTAGTGCAACAAAAAAGAATTATCTCATTTGGAGTTTTGTACAATCTGAATAGTTGCCGTAGGAGATGATTTCCTTTCTAGTGAGGATGATTTGGGTGAAGCAGGCATATGCAACTATGTAATAATCTTTGGACATTTGGTGAAGGATGACTTGATACTGAAACCACCCAAATGGCCAGTAGTGCGGTGCATAAAAGTTTTGCAAAGGGGATATTTTCTTATTTCCTCAATTTCCTATGACCTTTAAAGCTGTTTCCACAAAGTACACCCTTAAAAAAGACTCATATTCCATATGATCAATATTCCACCAGCTCTATTTGTTGCAGGATATGTATTCAATCTATATTAGGTATGGAGGTCGGAGCTTCATTTGGAAGTGTGTGTGGAAGGACATGGTTTTAGGAACAAGTTGTTGTTTGCTTGTTTTCTTTTACAAACAAACCATATGTATATAACACTATCTTTTCCCAATCGTGTACGTTATAGTGATGGCCAAAATGGATTCCACTTTGAGTTTGATCCTTTATTAAAAAATAAAGATAAGATTATTTTTTATTTATTTATTTGAGTGTTAAAGTCATGCTTGACTCCAATATTTGAATTTCTTAATGCTCAAACAATGTAATAAGTATGAAAATTATAAATGAATTCTTAAAAGTCTCGTACTGTGGTGATTAAAAACATTTTCACCATCAATTAGGAAACACATGTGTTTCTCATGGATTAAGATTCGATGCTTGTATAGTGTCTTTTAATGAATCCAATTTACTCGATGGAGGTTCGTTTGGCTAGTAAACTTAATGTTTTTGAATTTGGTTATAAGTGTTTCGATGTTTATTTATCCACTATTAGAACAAAGTTCATCAATAATTCACTTATATAAATTAAGGGGGTAATAAATGAAACTATGAAGTAAACGCATTTAATGGGTTTACAGTTCTTGCATCAAGGGGTGAAAAAGGAGAAGTCCTGTAATGCTTCTTCCTCTCAAATTTTCATTCTCTCACCTTTTTCGATTTCCTTGACCATCCAAGAAATGAAAGGTTGTTTCTTCTTGCACCTTTATTTTTTTTCTTCCTTGCACAATTATAAAATCAATAATCCCCAAATTATCTCACATTAAAATCATAATAAAAAGTTCAAAGTTATGCCTACACTCTTTCTTTTTAATGAACTTCAGATTGTTCAGTATTTTCGGATTCGAAAAAATGTTTCAGAATATGCATTAACAAATATATTCTAGGGTATGTATTCTAGAACGTATTTTCGGATCGAAAAATAACTTTTTACATTAAAACTCTGAAATAAATTAAAAAAAAATACATTTTCTAAAATATATTTTTAAGTAGGAAAATAACTTCTCAATTACATATTCTGAAATAAACAATGTCTTTTGAAATGTGCCATCTGAAACCTATTTCTGGAATGAATTAAAAAAAAAAAAAAAACTTTAGGACATTCAAAAAGTATTTTCACACTGGAACGAATTAAAAACTTTAGTTATTATTGTGTCGTTTTGGAATTGGTTTTAGTCTATATTTTGATTATCAGGCGTTTTTTTCTACTTTGATCTAACTATTTTTAATGTCTTGTATCTCTCTATTAACTTCTTTCAATAATTCAACAGTATTTTCTGTTTTATTTTTCCTTTCGATCGTACTTGTCTTTACACTTTTCTTGTTGTGGTGATTTAAAACATTTTCACCGGGAATTAGGAAACTAGTATGCATGTTTTTGTTGTTTAATGTTTTACTTTACTTTTATTAAATTATAGAACTTATTAAGCCTTGTGTTTGTAATAAAATATAAATTGTCTTACATTTTAATAATTTATTCATACTTTTCTCATAATTCAAACTTTGGTATTTCATAGTTAAATATATTTCTAAATTTGTCACATTTTCGATTTTTCGAGAACACGTACGTAAAATAAAGACTTAATTACTTTTTTAGTCCTTAAGTTGGGGGCTGAATTTTCGTTTGATACCTGCTTTTAAAAGTGATGTAATTTGGTCCCCAGATTACTGATTTTGATGTTAATAGATCCATTCCATTAAGTAGGCGTTAACGACGTTAAATGTTAAGTGTAAAATAGGTTATCCAACGTGGCAAAAGAAGTTATTTTACCAAAGACAAATATGAAAATATGTTTTAATATAGAAAAGAAAAAACGAAATGGATTTGGCCTCTTTCCTCAACCTCACAACATCTCTCTCCACAGCCAACTTCCCCTCCTTAGAACTCAACCTAAAANCATCATCTTTCACATCATAAACCTATCCCAGAGGCAGCAAAGTCTGAACCACAGGTTCAAACCTAACCAGTGAAACAAACCTAGTGTACACAACAAACAATGAGAAAACATCATTAGCACCAGTACCATGGACTTCATTATGCTTGCAGAAATATTTAAGATGCTCAAGTGTGCAGTAACCAAGCATTTGACCAAGCAATAAGAACAACCAATTAATCTCCTTTTTGTTTCGTGTAATTACAGGTCTGGTGCTTCTTTCTCGTTCACAAAGGGGGCATTTTGGGCGCATTGGACTCATCCAAACCCGTGGAGCTCTTTTATGCCACTTACTCTTCTCTTTCCTTAAGAATTCGCATAACCAATGAGAAAACATCATCAACAATGACCTGAGCCTCCTTTGTTGAAATCGCCATTTTATTACCCATTTGTTGAAACTGCCGCAGAGGTCGTAGTCGCCGGTGAAAACGACGAGGGCGACGGTCTTGACGGGTCTGGCATCAGTGAGGGGGGTGGAAACATCATCGCTTTTTAGGCGCTGGGTGACGTCGTTCAACATTTCTGCGAGGTTTGAGGCGAAGAGGCGGTCGTTGACGACAACCTCCTGAGCGCGACGAACCGTAGCAGCGGCGACAAGCTTCATAGCTTCAGTGATCTTTTGCGTGGTCTGGACGGTGTGGATTCGTTGGCGGAGCTCGCGGATGCCGCAGCGAAACAGAGGGAGGGTGAGGCTAACAGGAGAGAAGTTGGATTTTGAGAGGGAAAACATGAAATAGGAAAGTGAGAGGTGAGCCACCTTCTTCCTCCGACCAATAGTTGCTTCTGGATTCCACAACCTCACTTTCTGATCAAATCCCCAAATTCTGATTAAAAAACCCTAATTTTTAATTTTTTATTATTTATAAACACATGATTTATTCTTTGAGTGCCACGTTGACTAATGTACTCCACCTCATTGCCATGACACATATCTCACTGACAGATCACTTAACATTTAACACTGTTAACACCTACTTAACGGAATGGACCTATTAAAAGCAAAATCAGTAGAGCCGTCAAAATGGGTCACAACCCGCGAGCCAACCCGGCCCGTCACGGATTCGGGCCGGGTTTGGTTTGAAAAGTACAACCCACTTATATGCGGGTCAGATTTCAACCCGGCTCATTTAGACCTGGCTCATGTGGGTTGAACCCGTGGTGAGCCGAGTTGGCCCACCAACCCACCTACCTAATTTTATTTTTTTAATTTATTATTTTATTTATGAAACCCTAAAAAATAAAATACTTTCTTCACACACTGTGTATACCAAAAAAGTAACCTCTGCTCTCACAAATCACTCTCACGGTACTTACTCTCATTTGACGGTGCTCTTATCCTCACTTCACTGAAATTCTTCAAGGAGTAGGTAAAACACCCTTTCTTTTTTCTTTTCTTTTCTCCACATTTTTGTTTTCTCACTTCTCTTTCTTCTTTTTTTTTTCAANAACCCTATAATGACAAAAATAGGGGTTTGCGAATTTGTTTTTTGTTCTAGGGGATTTGAAGACATGGAATGATTGTTTCATGTTCTGACATGCTTGTATNAGATTTTGTTCATTTTATTTAAACAATTTGAGTATACATTATTTGAACAAGCTCTTTTTGATATCTTTGAATTTGAGAAATTATGTTACAGATTAAACTATTAATTTTTTTGTTGATGTTGTTGAGTACTGATTCTCTGTTTTTTTTTATTAATATTTTTTTATTGATTGTCTGAATTGTTCTAGTATTAGGAAAATCTTTATTAGTGAATTTGGAGACAACAAAAACAAGGGTCAAGGGTTACAACAAGAACAAAAAATCATGAATATAAGAAACTTATTTGTATGATTTTTGTGTTTGTTTTTGAATGACATTTGGATTATATTTTACTTTTTATTATTATTTTAAAGTGTCTTTAACATAATTTTTTAGGAGTGAAAATTGTTTAAATTTAAATTACAGAAAGTTTGTATTTTTTTTATTTTAAAAAAAATGTAATTAAATGAGCTAGTGAGCCAACCCGTTTACCCACCAACCCGTGGTGGGTCGGGCAGGGTTCAAGTTTTTCTGGCTCGCTAATAAATGAGCTGGGTTGGGTTGGCTCACTAAGTGACCAACCCGTGGTGGGCCGGGTCGGGTCGAGCCGGGTTACCCGTTTTGACAGCTCTAAAAATCAGTAACCTAATGACCAAATTACATCACTTTTAAAAGCGGGTATCAAACGGAAATTCAGCCCCCAACATGGGACTAAAGAGGTAATTAAGCCTAAAATAAAATAGATTGTACAAAACTATACCAAAAGTCATTGACAATACACTACGTAAGGTATGAAAAAACATATTTTATCCAAATTATTAGTTTATTTAATATTTAGTTATAAGATAACACCAAAATTTACAACGTAAGATTAGTTTTAGTATGATAGAGATATGATTTGAATGACGTAAAATAATTAACGTTAAGTGGGGAAGAGACGACAGAGTTGCCTTAAAGTTCAGCGTGTTCATACGCAAACAGTTAATAGATAATCATTCTCTCTTTTTGTAGAACTTTGGATATACGTTATCGTTTTACACAATGCGATGACCAATTTTCCAAGTGCTTCTTTTTTATGTTTCTAAGTCTTTTGGTGTTAAAGTGATACATATGACTAATGTTTTTGTTTTCTTCCAACAAAGTTATGACTTAGTGACAGAGATTCCACTTTACAAAATTTAAAGCATTAACCCACTTTCCCTTAAACAATTTTATGGTCAAGGCTTTTCACCATCTCACCACTTCACTTTTTAAGTAAAATAAAATAAAATAATAATAATAATAATAATATAATAATAATAATAAATAATAATAATAATAATAATAATAATAATAATAATAATAATAATAATAATAAGCAACTACTGTTATCATATCATAAATCAAACTCATCCTCAAATATATAAACACAGCACAACTTTCAATGTCTAATTTATAATTTTTATGAATCGGTTAAATATAAAAAGTTAATTACTAGTTTTTTTATAAAATTATTAGCTAGAAAGTGAATTTTAAGTCTAACTCAACCCTACAAAACCGGCTTTGTATTTCACTAGGATAGGCTCTGACACTAGTGCAGCGAGGGGCTTTTACCGCGGTTATTTTTCACTATACGTCGCGGTTTACGAACCGCGGCATATTCAGCCGCAGTAGTAAATCAGAGACTTTAGGCCGCAGTTATAACCGCGGTATATACGTTGGGGAATATGCCGCGGTTGTCCAAGGAACCGCGGCCTAAATCCATTTTTTTTTTAAAAAAAATGTCCAGTATATGTCGCGGTTCAACGTGTGAAGGTAAGGGTCGTGGTGTGAGGATTCAACGTGTGACTAGAGAAGAAGTTGATTAAGCTCATTTGTACATCTTAAACAACACTAATGATGTTATTCCTTACATTTCTGAACACGTTAATGAAATAAAGGCAATACACCCAAGAATAAGTGAAAAATGACAGCTTAATGAACATGTCAAAACCTTCTTACCATGGTTTAAGAAAAAGATTTATGCGACTCCAAATGTTTCTGAAACTCTATTGAGGCTATCTCGGGGGCCGAACACAAATGTCATTAAATATGGTGGGTACTATATTAATAATATCTCTTTTCAGACAAAGGAAGAAGATGATAAAAGTAGAGTTCAAAATAGTGGGGTTACACTAAAAGCTGAGTCAGTGCACTTCTGTAGTTCTAAAGACAAAAATCCAATCACTGCATCAATTAGTTATTTTGGAGTAATACAAGAAATATGGGAGGTGGATTATGTCAGGTTTAGAGTCCCTGTTTTCAAATGTAAATGGGTTGATATAAATTCTGGAATCATTATAGATGGCTCTGTTTTCACATTGGTAGATCTGACAAAGATGAGTTTCATTGATGAACCATTTATTATGGCAAGTCAAGTAAGGCAAATATTCTATGTCAGCGATCCTGCGAATGAAAAATGGTCAGTGGTTTTGGAAGGGAAAAACATGCACGGTTTTGATGATGAACAATCTCTTGATATTCTTGAGACAACATGTAGCACATCAAGACCCATTGAAGACTCTGTTGATGATGTTGCCGATGACATACATGCAATTCTTAGTGATCATGATGAAGGGTTCTGGGAGAAAACAATATCTTAATAAGTAACGTCTTCATGTTTGTTTAGACTTTATATGACATTTTTATTTTGATGAATATTTCAATTTCAATTCATAATAACCTTGTATATATTTTTCAGGTATGTCGACCTCAGACTCAAGATCAGCACACAACAGACGTACACGAGGAGCGACACGTTTGCCAGAAGCGGCCGGACAGGTTCCTGGGCAGAGGATACATGTTCAGCTTGACCCAAGAACCGGTGTGGCATCAGGGCCAAATGCTGATAGATTTAGAAGTCATTTGGGTAAGATAGCCAAAACCTATGTTTCTATCCTTCATCCAACTTGGGATCACGTCCTAGAGGTGGAGAAGAACCTCTTATGGCAAGATGTTCAGGTATACTTACTTAAAACAAATTTGATGTATTCATTTCTTTGATCTTATTATGTTATTAACATTTTTCTTGTTTTAAACAGCTAAAATATGATATTCCAGACACAGTTCAGATGAGGAGGAAAATCTTAATGCAAATATGTAAGATGTGAAGAGATTTCAAGACAAGGCTAACACGTCTGTATGTATTTGGAGATAGACAACGTGAGAATCCATCTAAGGAGTATTCATTCACAGAAGAAGAATGGATGCAGTTTCGTAAATCTAGAGAGACTGAGGAATGAAAGGTATTTATCTTAACCAACAACGTCTTCAAAGCAATTTTTATTATTATATAGTTTTGCATAAAAATTGTTTTACAGGGTAAAAGGTTAGCCGCCCAAGAAAGGAAAAGGCTAAATGATGCACCACACATGTTATCACGAGGTGGTTATGCGAAACTGGAGGAGAACCTTAGGAAGAGTGGAGCGGATGAGTTGGGGCTTGAGTCCCCGGACCTAGCTCCTCCACCTACAAGGTACGAGATGTGGAAGGCTGCTCGGACGAAATCAGATGGGAACATGAAATCTGCCTCAGTCGTATTGATCTCACAAAGAATTGAAAGTTGAAATTGTAAACATTGTTTGATTATGTATTTATCATATCTTGCAATTTAAGTAACGTAACATTTTTAATGTGCAGGATGAGTTGGTTGAGCAGCAGACACAGGGAACATTTACTCCCTAAGGTAGGGAGGACATATTAACAACGACCATTGGAAAACCAGAGCACCCAGGACGTGTACGTGCAGTTCCTGGGTCCATTGGTCTTCGTGAGTACTTTGGCCCTGTACAAAAAACAACTCAATCAACGAATCAGGAGGCACTGAGGCAGATGGATCTTCAGTGGGAAGAAAGATTTCGTCAAATGAAGGAGCGATTCAATGAGCAGCTACAAAAACAAAAACAAATACAAAGAGCGTTTGAAGAGAAGCTGCAATCCATGACGCAGGGCACCCTGGGTGTATCTCCATCGAAACTCCCACACCCCCTCCTGCTAGCACCAAAGGATCCTGATCTGCTATTGAACCTACTGACTATAGTGGTCAGTATGACTTGTTGGTTGAAGGGGATCCCGCACGCATTGTGGCTGTTGGACGAGTAGTTGAGGGAGGAGACATTATTCATGGTGTTCCCATACCACCCCAGCACGTGCGTGTCATGATTGACGAGCTTCGGGTACCCACTCCAGAAGTTCAATTTGTGGGAGAGGCCGTAGGAAGTTTTTTAGCTTGGCCTAGAGCATTGATTGTCACACACATTGGTACACAACGGGTATAATATTAGTTTGATTGGCTATTTTATATTATAATTTCAAAATATTTGTTCATAACTTTGAAAATGTTATCTTCAATTCACACGTCCTCAAAAGCAGCCGATGAATGAGGTACCAATACCTGAATATGATGATGGTGTTGATGGTGATGACATGGCTGAAGCGGAGGATGATCCCATAGCAAAACTAATGTCATGAATTCCCAGGTTCACCAAAAGATCAGTACAAATATACTGGGATTTAAG
>NC_028351.1:33752306-33770615 GCF_000741045.1 Vigna radiata var. radiata
CTCCCCCCACTTGCCAGTATATATCACATTCAATGATGTATCGGAGATCATTTCGGGAGACAAGTGGTTGAATATTTCCGTTATTCAACTCCGGTGCATGTAAGATAGTTAATTTTGTCTACCATAATATTTTAATTTAGATGCCTACTTTGTAATAAGTTAACTTTGTTGTTATAGGTACATGGACACAATCATTGTAGATCAAGGTCGGTCTTCCATTTACGGATTTGTTGAACCTTAGACCGTTCAACGTTGTGGTAACACAGATGAAATGAAACAAAATTATTTGCAAACATGGATGGCTGAGTCAAACAGAGACATATACCTTGTGTCATACATTGACGGGTATGCCTTGTTTTATGTAAAAGGTAATTAAAGTTTACTTAATTAGTTTACTAACTATTTATGATGTTCCAAACAAGGCTCACTGGCAACTGGTAGTCCTCATTCCCCAAAAAAAATATAGTTGTCTTCTTCTGTTCGCTGCATAAGAAGATGAAAGATGACTTGAAAGTCCTGCTTCAAGGGTAAGTGTTTCGCTAAAAATGACTTTTAATTTCATGTTGGCCTTAATTTTTAATGATTTCATACTTATATTAATATTACTTTCTGTTTTAATGTAAATAGAGTAATGGGTACATCTCGAGGTCAGCTAAATAAAGTGTTGTATCCCAAGGTTTGGTGCATTTATAGTTTTAATTCATTTACTTTGTTATTCAATGATCTTAATTCTTGACTATATTTACTTTGTCATTTTAGTCTAACAAACAGCTTGATTCATGGGAATATGGGTACTATGTGATGTCTTGGATTAAGACCATCATTCGAGCTGACATTACAAATAAGTGGAATGAGGTAATAATCAGGCTTACTTTGAAAACATCAAAAAATCAAATAATTCTTTTGAACATATATCAAACCATAATCAATATTTCTTAATTGTGCAGAACTTCAACAATTCATCTGCTCTAAGCGAAGGCATGATAAGGCAGATAAGGCATGAGTGGGCAACTTATCTTATCCAAAACTGGAAGTAGAGCAAGACTTATTTTTGTTGTTTTCAATTATTTAGGTTTAGTTTAAGTTTATAATTTTATTTTATTGATCTTGGATTGAATTATATTTATTTATAGCTCAAACAAACAATAATTAATTATAAACAATTGTTCTGGGAAATTTTTCTGAATTTCAGGTGTGGTTATATTCGAAAAATCAATTTTTATTAAAAAAAAATTGCCCTGTAGACGTCGATTAAGGCAAACTTGACGTCCACAGACATCAGTCAATGCACAAAGCGACGTCCAATAAGTAACAATGCACAAAACGATCCAGCGCGTACATACGTCTCTTTTGTTGACCACTGACGTCTATGGTAACGTCTATTGTTATTGCGCCTAACGTCTATTTGGACGTCGGTTGTGTCCAAAACCGATGTCTATATAGACGTCTGTCATTACCTGACTGATGCAAAGTAACATCACTGTAATAGACGTCGGGTGCGAAACTGACGTCAAAAGTCCAAAATAACCGACATATATAAAAAAACCTTTTTTGGCAGGTATTGTGGTGATGACAGATATATGATTTACAATGTAACATTAGTTTTAGTATGAACAGATATAAAATAACACGAAATTTAAAATGTAACATTAGTTTTTGTATGAGAGATATATGATCAGAATGACGTAAAATAACTACGTTAAGTGGGGAAAGTTGACAGAGTTGAGCATGTTCATACACGGACAGTTAATAGATAATCATTTTCTCTTTTTGTAGAACTTTGGATATACGTTATCGTTTTACACATTGCGATGACCAATATTTTCTTTTTGACTATATGAGGGGATTGGATTTGTTTCTAAGTCTTTTGGTGTTAAAGTGATACATATGACTCATGTTTTTTCTTTTCTTCAAACAAAGTTATGCATTATAGTGATAGAGATTCCACTTACTTTATAAAATTTAAAGCATTACACCACTTTCCCTTAATCAATTTTATGGTGAAGTCTTTTCACCATCTCACCACTTCACTTTTTTCTTAATATAATTATAATAAACAACCATTACCCTACAATCATATCGTATAAATCAAACTCATCCTGAAATATAAATACACATAGCAACCTTCAATGTCTAACTTATAATTTTTATGGATCAGTTAAATATAAAAAGTAAATTACATTCATATTTATAGTTTTTTTTATTAAATAGTTAAACATTCAAATATAACACGAAAATAATAACTGATGAAAATATCAAGTCTTGAAAATGTTCGATACATATATATTTCCACACTAATAAAATATATATATTAATATTAATATATATATATATATGTATATTGATTTAATAATAAGTTTTTACTGTAAGAAAATATTTAAAATTCATAATACCCGTAATCATAAATATTTGTTTTCATTTTTACTAGATATATACGAAGGGATTCTTCGAGGTGGAGTATAAGGTTCTCACCTCAGTAAAATTATAGAAGATATGTATAAGGATTAATAATGAATGGGTATTGTATAAGAATTCCATACAAGAATTCAGTGTCTATCCCTATAATAAGATATTATATTTATAGATTTTTTAGGCTATAAATAAACAAATATATTAAACATTCGATTATTGAAGATAATTAATTATTATCATTGAAATATTATACAATCAATTATTATATTAGAATATTTTTTAAATATAACATATTTGATAATAAATTGTTATAGCATAAGATATTAAACAAGATATTAAACGTAAATATATTGGAGATATTGCATAATATTTTGGGTGTATATGCATAAGTTCCTCGGTTCGGAAGACAAAAATAAGGTGTAAAGGACAGTGTTAATAAACGAACGAGTAAAACTTTATTCAAAAAAAAAAAAAATCAAAATTAAGAGATAAAATGCAAACTAAGAAAAAATAGTACACATCCTTTTTTAACAATCAATTACCTAATACATAACTTGTGGATGAGTGACCATCCGAAGTAATCCTCAAATATGTTTCCATTTGGAGTTATTTGTCATGGTAAAACACTTTTAAAGTAGTTCTTAGACGAATTTCCATGCTAATGTTTCTTTTGACGTTTTTTTAAATAGTTCTAAGATGATTTTTCATCTTATTAGCTTATACGTTGCTTTTAATTCATTTGAAATAGTTTTTGGATGACTTTTCATCCAAGCTTATAAATTGTTTTTAATTCTTTTGAAATAATTCTCAAAGGTTTTTCATCCGAATTTATGCATGTTTTGGAAATAGTTTTCAAATGATTTTTCATTCAAGTTTATGCATTACTGTAACGCTTTTAAAATAGTTTTTAGATGACTTTTCATTTGAACTTATTATGTGTTACGTTTAAATGTTAAAGAGGTTTTAGTCTTCTCAGATGTTTTCAATAAACAAGATGAACAACAATGTATACTTGATATATTCTTCTAGACATGGGGAGGTTTTTGACACACACATAGAACTCTCCACACATGGTAAGACATTGTTCGCTTTGGGCCAAGCCCTCACGGTTTTGCTTTTGGCACCACTCCAAAAGGCCTCTTACCATTGGAGATATCTACGTGTATATAAACCCTTGACTAGTCCTTCTTTCACTCAATGTGGGACTTTGTTTGCTCTCCAACAAATATGGTATAATATGAAAATATCTCTGAGAAATTTTTATATGATAATAAATACTGGGCTACGAAAATTTTTATATGATAATTAATTATGATTAAGAATGAAGTGGATAATGGGTGCTGCTTATGAATTGAAAAGAAGATGCATAAAACATTATTTATGCAAAATGCATGAAACATTAACTTTGGTCGTTTACTGTAACGATGAGATTACCAAAATTTCGAAGTGCTTTTCCTTTGTGAAGAGAAAAAGTGGTATAAGGTATCATTCCACTATAAAATTTCCACAAGTATTGTTTGACGAGATGATGCTTCCACTTTTATACAAAGTCTTTTTGTTTTTTCCTGGAATTTGATATTAGGGGTCATTCGACTTCATATCAATATTTCCACATCTACAATGGGATTACTCAACTTTTTCTTTTATTTACTTACATCATACTATCTAGATAAAATAGTCTTCGCATAAAATAGCATAAACATAATAATACAAATCATATGAAACTGAAGCTTACTATCAATTGAAAAACAAAAAATTAATATTAGTGTTTTGTTATTTTTTAATGTTTGATATGCTCTTTCTCCAATCATGCCGAGTTGCTCTTAGTGTTGTTGTGTTGTTGTCACAGTAGCTGCAGAGTTGCCCTCCTGTCGTGGCCGCGTTGTCACAGTGTCTTCCGAGTTGACCTTCTGCCGTGATCGTGTTGCCACAGTGTCTGCCGGGTTGTCCAGCCTTGCCGTGGTGTTACAGTAGCTGCCAAGTTGTCCTCCTGTCTTGGTTATGTTGTCACAGTGTCTGCCGGGTTTTCTCCTAGCTGTGATCGTGTTGTAGCTTTTCTTTTAGGCTTAGCTCCTCGTTTGGCCGAGCTTCTTCCTCAGTCGGCTTCTCCGAGCTTGCCTTGTGGACGAGCTCTGCATAACGACTTTTGATTTTTTTTTCTTTTTGTTATGTTTTGTTTTTCCCTCTTCTCAGTAACGTAAAATCATCTTCTTTTCTGCAAACCTTTCTTGCTTCACTTTCTTTTTACCTTAGCTGCGTTTTGTTTGTTGCCATGAGATCCAATGAGTGTTGTGTAATTCGCTTTTATTAAGATTTTATGTTTTATTTACCTAAAAAAATCATATCTAGAACATAGTTCAAAATTCATATAACTTTGGGATATAAATTTTACACCAAGAAAATGTTAAAAAAGAAAAAAAAAAGTAATGATTTCTCTTTTGCTTCTGTAATTGAGATATATAGTGACTTAAGCATTTGGATGTCGTGGTTTGTGCTTCATTCATCATTTTCTTGAGAGTAGATTGGAAATTTTGGAGGAGTAATTCTATAAAGTTTTATAGTGGGGCACTTCTTTAGGAGGGTAATGGAAAGTCACCTTAATTTGTAGTGGTGAATAAATTTAGTAAGATTTGTGAACAATATTTATTTTATTTTATTTTAAATAATTCCTTTTGAAATTTTGTTATAATTTTATTATTAATAACTTGTAAAGTAAGAGAATTTATTTTGAGTTTTTACTTCGTTATTTATGTGTTTTAACTAGAGATAATAAATATGATTTTTTTTTCATATTTTATAATTCCTAAGAGAAACAATTTGGGATGATAAAAAAATTAAATTATATATATGAACACTATATGACAACACTAAACATATTAGATTTTCTTATATTTTAATGATCTGTTAAGTTTTATTAAGATTGTTATGTTGTTTGTAATTTTTTTTCAAACATTACACTAAACAAATTTAGATGCTGAAATAAATTTTGAAGTCAAGCGTACAAATTTCTAGATAACTTTATCAGCTTTTAAATATGATAAAAATAAAATTGATTGAGTGCATATAATTTTGGATATAGTTTTTGGAATAAGAATTATTAAATTACTCTTTTTGATATTTGATAATGTAGTAAAAATATTAAATGTTGTTCAATTTTATTTTAAAATGATGTTAATGGAATGTTCATTTGTTGTAGTATTCCTCATTAAGAAATGTTAAACTCTTACGTGACCAATGTTATTTGATAAATGTATAATTGATGATATGATAAGATAAAAAATGTATTAAAAATTTAAGAAAATTCACCAAATATTTACTCAATAAAAACATACTTAATGCTATTAATTGCACGAAATTTTCAGGCGTGGATTATAAATCAGCGCCACACAAATAAAGAAAAGGAGAAACACACATGAAATATTTTACACATAAAACAAATATTGAATCATTACAAAAAAATTTGATATTTATTGACGGAAATACTTTTGTTGTTAAATTTGATTTATTGTCGGATTTTATCGATGAAATTCATTTCTTTATTACCGAAAAATTTTATTGACGAATTTTAACTACAAAATCATTATCGACAGAAAATCTGTTAATAAATCCATCGGCAATGCACTTTACATTTATTGAAGAATAAATTTGTCGATAAATTCGTCGGTAATGTAATTTGTATTTATCAAAAAAAAAATCCGTTGATAAATCCGTCAATAATGCACCTATCATTTACTGAAGAAAAAAATCTGTCGGTAAAATAGGCGGAAATTATCCTGCCCATTATTTTAATTACCAATAAAAAATCCCGCCCATTATTTTAATTACCAATAAAAAATCCCGCCCATTATTTTAATTACCAATAAAGTGAGCGGGAATTTTCCCACCCATTTTTTCTCTCTGTCCGTGAGTAAGGTGCGTTATATATCTCTCTTTCTCTTATTTCTTCATCATTTGCGTGAGGAAGTTGCTCCTTTTCCTAGTTCTCCATCTTTCACTCCATCATTTTCTTCTCTTCCACTCCGTTGCAAGTACAAATCAAGACTGCCTCCATCTCTGTTCAGCAAGGTCGCCGCTTCGTTCAGGCCGCCTCCATCCTTCTTCTCTACAACCACTGCCAGCACCGTTCATTGTCTCTTTTCTTACCTTTTCATGCTGCAGCTGCTGCCACCACTGTGTAACCCATTTTTGTTCTTCCGTTTTCACGCTCAAGCACTTTCAGCACTATACAACACCAATTTTTTCAACTGTAACAATTTTGAAGAAGAATGATTGGTAAAAATGATTTTCTCCACTATAATGACCAAAGCCAACGTTTCCCTTGACCATGCAAAGATTTTGGATCGGTAAAAATGAAATAAATAAAGGTCGGGAGAGGGAGAACAGGTGATGTTTGGTTATCCTTTACTGGTCTTAAGGTTGATGATTACATGTATCATATGCGTAATTCTGATCTTAACAAGTGGACAATCAAGAAGGAAATATACACTAGTGGAAAAATGACATTTTATAACGTACAAAAATGACTTTTTATAACGTAGTTACTGGGGACATAGTTTTGGGCGATATAGTAAGTTTGCGCATTTTATAACGTAGTAGAAATTTACATTATAATATGTTGAACATATTATAACGTAGTTTCTAAAGTTTTTCATAATTTGCGCGGTTTATTATGACAAATTTTCATCTGTCCGTTATAATAGGGTGGAAGGTATTATGACGTAGAATTTTTTGTGTTATAATAAGTGATCTATTATTACGTATATATTTTTGTACGTTATAATATGTGATCAACTTATCGTACATTGTTTAGTATGTCATAATATATGTTTTTTCTTTAAAAATAATTATTACATTTTACATCCAATTAAATTATAATAATATTCCTGTATTATCATCTCATCCAATCAATTTATAATCAATATAACTTCAAATAAACAAATTTAATGATACTAACAAAATAGAGTTCATTTGAAACATTAAATAGTCTAATAATTTAATACATCATTTATACATGAAACTATGTATTAAATAGAAATATTACATTAATGTACAAATACTATTGAATTCTAGCCAAATTTCTACAATGTTTTTAATACTCTAAACACAACATGTTGTATTTTCTTCATTGTGGTGGACATAGTGAGCCCCTTTTGTTAACTCCTCAGGCAAGTTCTTCAAAAACCATGGATGTGACTTGATTTCCTTCATGGTGATTCTCTATAACATTACAAAGTAGAGTTACAACATATACTTAGTACTACAGTATATCATGCAACAGTGTTCTTTTCTTTACAAATGTATGACTATGTGCATGTTCATATACATACCTTTGATGGATTTGCCACAAAAATACGAGATATCAGATTTTTGCTGTCTTTGCTTAAAACATTGTCGGGGAACTCGTATTAAACAGTCGAAACTCTCTGCGTAAAAGTATACATAGAAAATCATAAAGACTATGAACATAAAACACGATGAATCTATCAGCAAAGATCATTATAAAATATCAATGTAAAGATATTAAAAATTTTACACCAGTTTTCAATCACAAACTGTATAGAAAGTGATGGATCTTTCGAGATAAATCATTAAAGAAAAATACTTAAATCTAACAAGATAAAACAACGACATAATTTTATGAATTTTTATATGATGATTCATTTTCTCAGTGAAACATGTAATTTAAATTCGTACTTAAATTCTTAACATAAAATTTTTACAATAATAAATGGGAATTAAACTAAAGAAATAAAGGAAATTACCTGAACCATTTTTCTGAGATTTTGACCATCACTTTTGTCCTCAAATGGAAATGTTCCTACAACCATTGTATAAAGAATTACTCCACAGGACCATACATCTCTCAACTGAACAAGTAGAAAACAAACACATTAGCCAAAAACTGAACAGAAACGATGCATTTTAAGTGTTACATACTTCACGTTGTAATTTAATTAAACAAGTGACGACTGAACATGAATCTTTTATTCTTTTTCATGATCTAATGTTAGAAGCTCTTATTACCTTTCCATCATAATCTTTCCCAGAAATGATCTATGGTGCAATATAGGCTGGAGTTCCTACCATTGAATGAGTCCTCGAATGAAGTAGATTTGACTACAAAATTAAACATCATTAGAAGCAGAAATTAGTATCTAACACTGCATTTAATCAATTCTGTGTTTAAGCATTCAATGTTGTATACTAACATATTGCTACTAACACACACTGAAAACAAAGCAATCCATTCTCAGATTAATATGCATTTCATATACCATGTCGTGGTAGTAACTAACTCCTGCAATGCAATCAACTGCTGGAAGAAATATCGAGCCTGAAATATTTACCAGTCACAAGAAGAATCAGAACAAATTGGATAATGTTTGAATAAGTCTTTGAATCATTAAACTGTGATTCTTGATTAAAAAAATAGTTTTGCAATTCCATGGTCTGAATCTCGATTTGATACCATATATATGGATCACAAATGATCAATCATCAATAGGGTAACGATAAATGCTTCGGAAACCAGAGAATTACCTTCTGTAGTATACTTAAATTACTACGTCAAGTCACGATTTTTTTATCTTCTTCAAGTTGTTTCTTGAATGTTGCCAACCGATTCTCACCCTGCAAAATGTCATACAAAATTACAGATGAAAAAATGACATCAAAAAGTACATAATATATTTCAGAATATAAAGCAAATTGATAGCCAAACTACTAATATAAAGTTAGGTGCTTTATAATCCATCATTAGAAGCCTTAAAAGATCCATGTAACCAATCAACAACAGTGAAACCAAGATGACATTTCTGCTTTAGTGTTCATGAAGAACTACAAGATTTCCAATGTATTTTGAAAAATGTATATTACTAATTCTTATAAGTAGAGGGAGAGGGTCGGTATGGGGGATCCATAGCAGAAATGTCCCCCAATAAGAACATCCAGTTTTACTTAGCCAATGAAGAAAAGATGGGGAAAATATATTCAAGAATTATAAAAATATTAGTGTGCAAAGCATGCACAAGCCACTTTTCCATTATGATCGAGTTCCTAACATACATCAGACCGGTAATGAATTAAAAAAAAAAACTTTAGGGACTTGTATGTTTGCAATTAATGTTCTTGTTCATTATTGTTGTAGTGATGGGCAGTGTATTGAGATGTTTAATTAAAACATCAAATGCTTCATACTAAGTGAGGTATTTAACAAGTGTGAGAATCCCTGTAGTTGTACTTCATAATAGTGTAAACAAGACAAATATCTAGGTGAGTTTTCATCAACCATCATGATTACCATAAGTTGATGCACATGCCAAACAATTACCTTGGGTAGATGTATACTCAAAACATTAAAAAAGAGCTTGCTAATTTCGTCATCTTCTGATGTCTTGTCCCCTTTAATTCCCTCAGTCCAATGCTTCAGATAAAGAGGCTGTAATGTTATCAATAAGAAATCAATGATGGGTTAGGACCACATAAAATCATTTGATTCTTTCCACAATGCCCAAGTACACTGCCCTCTTTTGTTTCAGCATCCATGCTCAACACAACAGATTATAAATNATACACCAGGACAGATTACAACTGGACTCAGTCTTTATATAATTGGTCATAATGAATCTTACAAGAAAATTGAAACAGAAAAGGTAATATCTAAAATGCTAGCATATAGCGACAGAAGAATCATAATATATCTAGCTGAATTGGCTCTCTGGTCTCTCATCATATATATAATAATGAAACAAAATCATGAACATGTACTTATTGATTTGCAATAACTTGAATGTTGTAAATAAGAATGGTAAAAATCGTGTATATATCTGTTACAAGAATAAAACGCCACAAACAAACAAACGAAATTGGCAACAGACGCTAAATTAAAAAGAAATAGAAAGAGGGATAAAGACCATATAGCAATTAATGAGGTTCTTCCACTTGCATTTGCACTGTTCGGGGCTCCTCCTGAACCCTCTCTCCCTCATCTTCGAACTCACCACTTCCCTGAGCGTCTTGTTCCACTTGGCCGCAGTGAAGTCCCTCTCTAGCTCTGCCCGTATCGCATGAACTCCCATGTCTCCTAATGACTCCACTGCGGCTGTGCGGGTCCCCTCTCCTCCCTCACCGCTGTTGATACCTCCCTGGATATCACCAATGACGTTGCAGGGTTCATCAGCGATGGTGTCACCATGCCAAGCCGCGCCGCCAACGCGTCCTCCTCTCTGCCACCAAACATTGACCTCTTCACCACCCCGATGTGATTTCAATGTGAATTCGTGATTAGGGTTTTGGAAATGCAAAAACTCAAAAAACAGAAGTGGTGCAATGGAGCTGGTGAAAGCACGGGTACGGAGGAGTGTTCTCGGAGTGTTCGGAGGGAGGAGTGACGAAAAATTAGAGATGAGAGGGAACGAGAGGGAATGTGATAATAAGTTTTGAACAAGAGGAATGTTCAGAGGTTTAGGGATGTGACATTTGAATATTCGGGCACTGACAAGGGCGGGGAGTGGTCGCATAAGAGAGGCACAGAGTGCAGCTCTTGGCAGGCTTCCAGTAGAAGGGACACATGGACGAATCGAACATACACCGAAATAAGAGGGTTCTAGAGACCATATAGGAATGGGACTATACAGTTGAAGGATAGCTTAAAGGAATTGATTTGGCTACTCATCAACAAATGCATTTGGTTTTCGGTAGCCTAATCCATAAGAACTCCATGGTTAAGCATGCTTACCCTGGAACTCAGAATAGGAGTTTAGAGTTTTAGTTGTGTTTGTTTTGATGTTTTTCTGTGTTGTATTTTTCTTTTGTTGTTTTTTTTAAGTGAATATAAAAATTGGCTATTAAGTCGTCTATGCTTAAACTGTGTTTCGTCATTTTGAGATTATGAATGAAATGGATATATTTTGGATTACATTCTGTTTCTAATTTGATAATTGTTTGAATAAATCTGAATGAACTATATTTGCTGTATGAGTGCAAGATTGCTAATTAACTATCATACATATTCTTTGCATACTCATACTCAAATGATGATTGTATTGTTTAACCATTATCACTGTACTAACACTCAACAAAGTTGAGAAGAATGTTATTTGCAAGTTTATTACTGAACATGATATGCTTACATGAATTTAACCACTGATCTAAAATGGATTATCAGTGCTCCGCAAAATTTAATTGACTACAAAAGCAGTGAAATCGATTAATACTCGAAGATTATGGTTTGAGTTTCTTTTCATACATTCTGAAACATTCATTTTAATGATATATGAGTTCATGAATTCTAATACTCATTGTTTCATATTTGTTGTAAATCATTTTATGTATTCTGAATGTTAACACAAAAATTCATTGGCTTCAAGTTTTTTTTTTTTTTTACTTTGATACCTGTTATTAAATATGATACATGCTTGAAACTGATTTTGCAGTTCATAATCTATTAAGTCAATATCAGTTGCTCCGATGCTGAACTTTGTATTTGAAATATTTTTTATTAGAGCTACTGCAAATTGATAGGGGGAGCATCAATTTCTGATATTAATTTATACAAATACATATTGATGTATCTTTGTATGCTTCTCTATTTTTTATTCTTACTATCTTTATTGCTAATGCCCTAAGGGAGAGAAATTATAGATATTATAAGAATTGGTGAAATGAAATTAGCCAAACTAATTCTGGTTGTGCATCATGGTTGTGTTGTATGCATCATGGTTATGCATCATAAAAAAAAGGGGGAGATTGTTGATAGGAGGAGCAATGTGAATGTTAAACCCAATTCCTTATGTGTTTTTGTTTTTTATGATGACAACACATATATTGTTTTTGATGATGATAACACATATATGTTTCCATGACAACAATAGAAATGTTTCTTTAATGTTTCAAACATGTATTAAACTGTTTAGTTTGCATACTTACTATGGTCATAAATGTGTTTTATTTATAGTATGCATACTCATATTTTCATATGTTAAAACCAATTGCATAATGAATATATGTATGAAGTAATCAATTACAGTGGTTACGTAATCAATTAAGTTCATCAGATAGCTAATGCTTAAATTATGGCAAACTACAAGTTTTAACCAATTATAATATATGTATAATCGATTAAAACTCGTGCCTTTGTTAAACACCTATTTGCAATGTGTTATGATGAGTTTTGAGAATAAAATGTTTTCAAAATTGTCTGAGTGTGATACTTAACCGGTTACACTGTTTACTTAATTGGTTAAATCCTATACACATTGAAAACTGTTTTGAGGATAAGTCTTAACTGTCATAACTATCACATTTACAAATGTTTTGATTTACATTTTATGTGCAACCGATTGCATTAATTGCTTAATCAATTAAATTTGTTTTAATGTAATTATGGTGTAACTTTATTAGAAGTGTAACCGATTACATTATTTTCGTAATCGATTAAAAAGCGTCAAACATGAGAAAATTTATATAATGACACGTAGCACTCTACATTAACAATTTTTGATCATTTTGAAATTTCATATCTGATATCAGTGAGTCAAGAAAAGAGATTGTAGGTGTGCTGAGTTCTCCAAAAATCAAGATACCAAAGATTTGCAGATTTTGAAGGATTACTGAAGGATAGCATTGGACATTTATTGGCTAATCAATCTATTGCACATTAAGGTGTTTTCTTTCCTAATCAAAACTTTGTTTACAATCAGTGATTGTGGTTTCCCTGTGCGTGTTACCAGGAAGAAGAACGTGTTGTTCTTGTGACTTTGACAGGGGTGTCTCAAAGGGGTTGCAAAAAAAAGATTGTTCTTTTTGTGTTTTTGACTAAAATAGATTTGGAGTTAGATAGAAGGATACATTGATAAGGTGTCTCTGTATTACTTGCTGTAAAACTCAATCTTTATAGTGTATTGATTTTCAATCTAAGGTTGATTGAAAGGACATTGGATGTAGGCATTGAGGTCGAACCAGTATAAAAAGTTGTGTTTGTTTTCTATCCTTTGACTCTTTAGCAAATTGCTTTTCTTATTGTCTTGCATGTTAAAGATCATTCTAAAGATTTCCAAAAAGATAGAAAAAGAAAGTATTTTCATTAATTACCAATTCACCCCCCTCATGGTAAGAAAATCTGGCCTAACTATTCTTACAATACCTCTTATGTAATCGATTATTATTACTAGAAACTAGCTTTTCAATATGTTTTAGGCTTATTTCACCAATCATGAATGGATTAAAACATCTAGCGCTAACATGTTAATGATTTAAGCCTTTGTTATGCCATTTTGTTGTGCAAAAATGATTAAAAACATTTCTAATCATTTAAACCTATTCATCATCAAAAACTAATATGTATAGAAGTCAGGCTCCCCTTATCAACAATCTCCTCATTTTTTTATGATTTTAAAAATGACAAAATTTTCTGACAATAATTAGAATCAATGTCTTGAATATTATTTGATTTGTTTTTCTTGCAACCAAGACCATTTCTTTCCTTATTTTTCTTGAATATTATTAGAATCCTTGTCGAGTTCACTTTTCAAAAATGTAAAACAATTCCTAATAATCTTTAAACAAATTCACAAACCTTTTTCTAAATAAAAAACTACGTGATCCATGATTTTCCATTATAAATGGATATATGTAAGAGCAAGGTAAATCCTGGTTAGGTTCATAAAACAAAAAAATATTTTTTTTGTTTCTTATTAATTTTTTTATATAATTTTTTTAGGGAAAATTAAATATTTTGACAAACCACATCAACTTTATACATTTAATTAAAAATATTGCTTTTGGGTAGGCGCAATAAGGTACTAATATCTTCCTTACACGTAATAGATTCTCGAACCTAAAATCTAGTTTTCGTAGACCACGCTTGTATTTTACGGTTTTTCATAGTATTTCCCAAATAAATTATGGTGGCGACTTCGAAAATCTTTTCTTAAACCAGTTTGTTTTCGATTCGTCATCCCATCGCGATCCCGATTGCGAAACATCCCTTTTTAATAATCAATTACTTAATGCATAACTTGTGGATGTGTGACCATCCGAAGTAATCCTCATGTATGTTTTCTTCCGGACCTATTTGTCATGCTAAAACACTTTTTATGTAGTTCTTAAACGAATTTCCATGGTTGTGTTTCTTTTGACGCTTTTTTTGAAATAGTTCTTAGATGGCTTTTCGTCTTAGCTTATGCGTTGCTTTTAACTCATTTGAAATAGTTATTGGATGACTTTTCATCCAAGTTTATGAATTGTTTTTAACACTTTTGAAATAATTCTCGATGTTTTTTCAACCGAGCTTATGCGTTACTTTTAACGTTTTTTAAATAGTTCTCAGTTGACTTTTCCTTCAAGTTTATGCATTACTGTAACGCTTTTAAAATAGTGTTTAGATGACTTTTCATTTGAGCTTATTATGTGTTACATTTAAACATTGAAGAGGTTTTAATCTTCTCAGATGTTTGCAATCGAGTCCATTACGCATTGTGACTAAATGTTGAAGAGGTTTTACTCTTCTCGAATGTCAATCCGAGTTTATGTAGTGCTTAGAAAATGCAATAAGTATGTAAATTATATATGAATTCTTAAATGTACCAGTATTGTGGTGATTAAAAACATTTTCACAATCAATTAGGAAACAAGTTTCTCATGTATTAGAATTCGATGCTGGTATAATGTCTTTTAATGAGTCTAATATACTCGATGCAGGTTCGTTTACAGTTCACTAATAAACTTAATGATTTTCAATTTGGTTTAAAGTGTTTCAGTGTTTATTCATCTACTATTAAAACAAAGTTCACCAATAATTCACTTATATAATGGATCAAAGTCATAAAAATCTTTAAACCTCTAAACTCTCGCTTGATATTAACTTCAATCAACAACTCATTTCTTTCTAGGAATCACATTTTTGGTATTTTTGTCGTTAAAAATGGAATGATGGAGGAATCAAAATGAAAAACAACTGGGCAGAAGGATAAACGAAGAAAATAGTAAAGACGAAGTATTTGCATAAAAATAAATTGCAAGAAAAGTTTTTTATCAAGGATAGAACAAGAACTAGTAAAGTAAATCAATGAAAGTGATACCTAAATTACTACAACCAATACTGGCTTTGCAATTTTTCTTGTTCACGAAGTTCTTAGAATGTTTGAAATTTTGTCTATACTTTGTCACTCTTTACTTATATTTGATCTATCTATTTTATATTTTTCTCGTATTTCTAACAATTACTTGATGTAATAACATAAGAGAAGAAATACATAACTTGAAATAATCATCCTAAAATTGTCTACATTGTGTCATATGTCCTTGTTGCCTTCATGATTTGTAGCAGTTATTGTGTTACTCTCAAATTAGCTTTAGTCTTTCGATTTTTTTTTTAATGTTTTTCTATGCTTGATCTAACTATTTTTAATGTCGTGTGCCTCCGTTGAACTTCTTTTATAATTCAACAGTGGTTTTTGTTCTGTTCGATTTTACCTTTTGATCTTGTATTTACATTTTTGTTATTGTGTAGATTCAAAACATTTTCACCGAGAATTAATAAATTAGTATGCATTTTAATTTATGTCTTTTGGTTGTTTAATGTTTTGCTTTACTTTTGTTAAATTATAGACCAAGCTTTGTGTTTGTAATTAAATATAAACTATCATGCATTTTAATAATTTATTCATACTTTTCTCATAATTCAAACTTTGGTATGAGATATGTTATTTAGTTAAATATATTTCTAATACTTGTCACATTTTCGATTTTTCGAGAACTACGAGAAACAAAATACAATATACAAAACTATATTGAAAGTCATTGACAATACATTATGATAAAACATATTTTATCTAAATTATTAATTTATTTAATATTTATTTATAAGTGTAGGGAGGCTCAACACATACAATAATATTGTCTCTTTGGGTCAAATGTTTAGAAATTTGTTTGTGATACGATTCAAAAAGGTTTTTTATATTACAAAAGTAAAGGAAAAAATCATTTTAACAACACTTTTTTAACAACTTTTTAACAACGTATACGTGGCAGTTTATGATTGGTCTATTTTACATATTTTTTTAAACATAAATTCAAATTGACCAATAAAATGATGACACGTATCTCTCGTTCTTAACAAAGTTGTAAAAAATGCTGTTAAAATATCATCATCCAAAAGTAAAACATGTTATACTACAAAAGCTGGCGAGGTCACTTCATTTTCTCTTCGTTTATTTTCACTCTACGCGTTTGTCTCCTGTACTTTACTCTATTGAACGCGTTCATTGTTTCGATTGTGTCTAACTCTTGTATTTTGCTGATGTTGTTATCTCTCTATTTTTTTCTTTGAGGCTTGTGTGAGCACTCTGCTTTTTGGCTGTGTGTGTCGGAAGGGTGAAAAATGAGTCAAAAATGAAGACAAAGAGTTTGTTATTTTGTGAAGCCACCATGAGAAGGGTTTTTTAAGATATTTACATGATTGTTTACACATTCACATAATTCCTTAGCTTAGAGAAACAAATGTTTAGCTGGGTTCCTTAGCATCACCGTTACAGTTGCTAAAGAGATTATTTCCTTGAAAAGTATAGTTGCATACTACGGAGGCGTAGAAATCAATTTAAAAGTAACTAAAACGGAAGCTGAAGAGAGTCTGAGACAGTTGTTAATAAATGGTAAGTATGAAATTTGGTTTTAACATTATCTTTTCCAGACTATTATTTCTCACCCTTCCCTGTTTTCAGCTACGAAGCCTATCTATTTACTGTTTCACAGAAATCTTGTGGACTATCTCTTCTTGCAAAGTTTGGAAATTGCTCTGTCTTATGAGTTGCCAATGCAGATACACACAGGGAATTTCATGCATTTTATTTTATTCCATTTAATGTTACCTAACATTGTTAACCACGATATGCTGGTAGAGTATACCTATTTACACTTGATAGTTTTGTTTGTGCAACTAGGTTTGGGGACAGGCTTTTGGATTTGAGCAAGTCCAATCCTCTTCATTTCCGTTCAGCTCTTGAGGACAAGAGTTATTCAAAGTGTCGGTTTGTTTTCTTACATGCCTCCCATCCATTCTCAAAGGAAGCATCATATCTAGCTTCTTTTTACTCTCAGGCAAGAATTTTATAATTCATGGCTTAATGCATTGATTTGTATCAGTATATAAGAATTTCAATTAACCAAATTATAAGACATTGTTATGAAGATGAATTTGTTCCCATTGTTATGGTTATTCCTGGCCTCACAAGTGACTCTTCATCTCAAGTAAGTGTTTCTATTTACTCTTTAATTGTAATACACGCTTATATGCCAACCAATTAAAAATCACGGCATTACTTTTACAGTAGACCACATTTTACTAAGAGCATGATCCACACTCACTTTTAAAGTCTAAATGGCTTGGAATGATTATGAGTTATATTGAATCTTATATTCCCACAAATATTTAACCAATTGAATACAATGTGATATATATAAACTCGTAGAAGTTCATTAACAATACTCACAACGCTGTTAATAAAATGTGCTACAAGGTTTTTAATGACATGGTTGTGGTAGTTTTCTTGTAAAACCCTGGTAGTTATCGGCGGTTTTGTGAAAACTCCTACAAATATCTGTGGTTTTGAAAACCTTCGGAAATAGTAGCAGTTTTTCAGAAAAATCGTTGGTAATTATTACTGACGCTGCTTTTCCAGTGGTTTTCAAAACCGCAGATAATGCATTAGGTGGGGTTAAAACTTCCGGTGTAAAATAAAACTCCCGGTAAAATTAGACTTTTTTTAGTGTTACCAATGAAGATGTCTTATATATATATATATATATGTACGATACGCTATTTGGGCCGAACGGTTATAACTAGTAACCGCACGGTCCAGCATGCTTATTGGACTTTAATCATATTTTTGATATGGGCTA
>NC_028351.1:33770795-33779829 GCF_000741045.1 Vigna radiata var. radiata
TATCAGGTACGTTTTCTGATAGATAACTTTGCCTTATCATATAGTCGAGTGATTTCACTCTGCATTCTCATATTGAGAACCTTCAGTCTTGCTTTTAAGACTCATCATCACGCACCCTAACTTGGGCGTCGGAGTGCCTTTTGCAGGTACCTCCCCCTCCGGTCAAAGCCTGAAGTTTCCGGACAGTTGAAGATCAGAAGATAACAGGAGTGCCACGTCATCCAGGTTAGTCCCTTCGTTCCCCAAAATATTCATACCGAAACATTTTGGCGCCCACCGTGGGGCACGAAAGGACAAGACTCCCAATGGTGACCACAAGAGGAATGGAGAATCCCGACCCAATCCAGATGATAAGATACCTGCAGGCGCAATTGGAAGAGCAAGCCCAAACCATTGCGACCTTACAGCAAGAATTGCAACAGAAGAAAACTGATGACGCCGAACGTAGCAAAGAAAAACGAGATAACCGAGAGGGCTCTGAAGACAGTCAGAATCATAATCCGCCTCCCCCTCCACGGTCCCCAGATCTTTTGCCATTTACCGATATCATCATGCAGGCTCCTATGCCCGACCGACCTCCACCTCAAGTGGAGAAATTCGACGGTACAACGAATCCAGAATACCATTTACGGAATTTCGTTGAATCAATGGCCTTCTACACTCAAAGTGATCCGGTAAAGTGTCGGGCGTTCTTTTTGTCGCTAAAGGGAGAAGCCCTTGAATGGTACTACACCCTACCGCCAAATTCGGTAGACAACTTCCGCACGTTGACAAACCTGTTCACGAAGCAATACTCCACCAACTGACATGAAGAAGTGACTGGTGCTGAACTAGTTAATCTCAGGCAAGGGAAAGACAAAACCCTCAGAGCTTTCATGCACCGATACAACCAATCCGCCCGGAGGATTAAGGGAGCCAATCCCGAGTTCATCATCAGCAGCCTGCCCAACTGCCTAAAGCCAGGATTCGTCTCCGAAAGCTTGTACGCCAAATTGCCCCGTACGCTGGAGGAGTTGCAGCAAAAGATGGCTAAGTTTATTAAAATGGAGGACCAGAGAATCTCTCGAAAGCAACAACACGAGGAACATTCGACGAGTAACAACAAAAAAAAGGGCAAACGAAAAAATGACAACGTCCGGGAACAAAAACCGGTCGTGAACCTAAATCCCAGATACGACCGCTACGCGCATCTCACCGCCCCCAGAGAGAAGGTGTTAGAACGAGCTCTACAAACGAATCTTATCTCTCAAAGAAGAAAATTCCCACCAAAGAACGTGGATGCAGCACAGATTTGCCGGTTCCATAATTCGGCGGGGCATACTACTGAAGGTTGCCAGACCCTCAAAGATGAGATAGAAAAGCTAATCCGTGCCGGACATCTTCGTGAATTTGTGAAGGAAGATACCGGCCGTTCGAGATACTCGCCCAAAAAGACACGGAGAAGCACTGAACCTGCCAAACGAAGAAATGATTACCCACGCGACCGTTCTCGTAGTCCCCCGAGTTACAGATCACGCAGCCGGCCGAGAGAGCGCGAAACTGTGATAAAAGGCAGGATTGACACAATCTCAGGAGGTTTCGCCGGAGGAGGCGCCTCATCCTCGGCACGAAAGAGACACCTGAGAAATTTGCGCAGCATACACTCAGTGACACGCAGTCCAGCATCAATGCCAGATATTATATTCACAGACAAGGATTTTCACGCGCCAGATCCTGATCAAGATGACCCCATGGTCATCACCGCCCGCATCGCACAATACGATGTAAGTAAAGTCCTCGTTGATCAGGGTAGTTCAGTTAATATATTATACTGGACAACTTTTCGAAGAATGGAGATTTCTGAAGATATGATTGCTCCGTTTAACGAGCAAATAGTTGGCTTTGCCGGAGAGAGAGTAGACACCAGGGGGTACATTGACTTACGAACCCACCTAGGATCTGAAGATGGTGGCAAAGAGCTCAGAGTTCGTTTCTTACTTGTAGAAGCAAACACATCTTATAACGCTCTCCTGGGGCGCCCATGCCTGAATGCCTTTGGGGTAATCGTATCCACCCCACATCTGGCAATGAAATTTCCTACAGATAAAGGAAATATTTGCACCGTCCGGGCAGACCAGAGAACCGCCCGTCAATGTTACGTTGCCGGTTTGAAGATCACCCCTTACAAAAAAGAGAACCGCACAGAGACCATCTTAATTGACCTTGATCCCAGGACCAACATAGATGAACGCATACAACCGGAAGGAGAGATAAGGCCTTTCATCGTGGGAAAAGCTGAACAACAAACCACTTCAATCGCCGCCAATCTGCAGCCATTTGACGAAAATTCGTTGAAGGAACTATTGAAGAAAAACAACGACTTATTCGCATGGAGCGCATTCGATATGCCTGGAATCCATCCCAACGTTATTTCCCACAAATTATCCAAATTCCGGGAGGCCCGACCGGTTTCTCAGAAAAAACGACGGTTCGGCGAAGAAAAGCGGTCGGCGATTCAAAGTGAAGTTGACAAACTCCTAAAGGCGAGGTTTATACGAGAATTAACCTACACTACATGGTTATCTAATGTAGTCATGGTAAAGAAGGCGAACAGGCAATGGAGAATGTGCGTAGACTTCACAGACCTCAATAAAGCATGCCCCAAAGATTCTTATCCGCTTCCCAGCATCGATCGCTTGGTCGATGGCGCGTCTGGCCACACTGTTCTTAGCTTCCTGGACGCATACTCGGGGTATAATTAGATCCCGATGCACGCCCCCGATAGCGAGAAAACCGCCTTCATCACCGAGCATGCGAATTATTGTTTTGATGTCATGCCGTTCGGTTTGAAGAATGCCGGAGCCACTTATCAACGTCTAATGGACAAGGTCTTCCATGATCAGATAGGTCGTTGCATGGAAGTATATGTCGACGACATGGTGATACGAAGCCACACACATCAACAACATCTTAGGGATTTAGAGGAAGTCTTTCAACAACTCTGGTATTACAACATGCGCCTAAATCCTAATAAATGTACATTCGGGGTGTCCGCCGGAAAATTCCTGGGTTTTATGTTGACCCACCGAGGAATAGAGGCAAATCCAGATAAGTGTAGAGCAATATTGGAGATGCAAAGCCCCACTAAATTAAAAGATGTCCAGTGCTTGGTCGGACGTCTTACGGCTCTATCACGATTCATACCCAGGCTCTCTGATCACATCAAGCCTATCTTAAAAAATATGAAAAAGGACGTGCCTCGACATTGGGACAATGATTGCGAAGAGGCCTTTTCCAAAGTGAAAAGTATCTTAACCAGTCCTCCCATCATGGCTCGTCCGACCGAGGGGTTCGATCTACAACTCTATCTGGCTGCATCCAGTCACTCGATAAGTGCAGCCCTCATCCAGGAACACCCTGATTTTAAGTTGATATATTTTATCAGCCGAACCCTACAGGGACCAGAAGAAAGGTATTCTCACGTAGAGCAAGTGACGCTCGCCTTGCTCACAGCGGCACGACGTCTCCGACCGTATTTCCACAGTCATCAGGTGGTCGTCCGGACGAATCATCCGATCGCCAAAATTCTTCGCAAACCTGACTTAGCCGGCAGAATTGTAGCATGGGCAATCGAGCTATCTGAATTTGGACTGCAATACGAGCCTTTAGGTTCTGTCAAGGGTCAGCACTTAGCCGACTTCATAGTAGAATCACACCGTCCGGAAGAACCCAACATTTGGCATCTCAATGTAGATGGGTCCTCTGACAAAAGCGGAGGCGGCGCCGGCGTAGTCTTAGAAGGACCAGGCAATCTTCTAGTCGAACAAGNAATNCGCTTCAACTTTCAGCTCAGCAANAATCAGGCGGANTATGAGGCTCTCGTTAGTGGCTTGTTATTGGCCAAAGAGCTGGAAGTCAATCATCTGGAGTGCAAAATGGACTCTCAGTTGGTTGTTGGCCAACTTAATGGTACTTTTCAGGTTAAAGATGACCATTTGCTGCGATATTATCACAGGGTCAATGATTTGATCAAATCATTCGCCAGTTTCTCTATGACCCACATTCCCAGATCACATAATTCCCGGGCGGATCTGTTGTCAAGGTTGACTCATTCTCGAGACAAATCCCAACTATCTTCAGTGATTAAAACCACGCTGCACAAGCCTTTGTTGGAAGCATATGCCACTAACGTAACTACGCCACGAACTGACTAGCGGCAGGACATAATACAACTCATGATTCATCAAGAGCAGGGAGGACGCCTCAGCATACTCGATTCTAAGCGAATCGCCCGTTACATGCTAGTGGGAGACGACCTCTACCGACGCGGTTACACTACCCCATTACTCAAATGCTTATCAAAGGAGGAGGCAAAATACGTTATGCAAGAATTACATCAGGGGATTTGCGGTTCACATTCAGGAAAAAGGATGATGAAAGCTAAAGCTCTTCGAGCCGGATTCTACTGGCCCTCTATGGAACAAGATTGTGCAACTTTCGTACAGAAATGCATCTCATGTCAATCTCATGGACATAACTTACGAATTCTGCCTTCGAAGTTACATGAGATCATCTCTCCATGGCCCTTCGCGCAATGGGGAATGGATATTGCCGGACCCCTACCACTCGGGAAGGCGCAATGCAAATATTTGTTAGTGGCGGTTGATTACTTCATTAAATGGATTGAGGCAGAAGCTCTCGCAGTAATAAGTGCTCAAAAGGTACAAAGTTTTACTTGGCGCCTGATTTGCAGGTTTGGACTTCCGCAGAAAATCATAACTGATAACGGACGACAGTTTGTCGAACGCAAATTGGAAGATTTCCTCAAAGGACTGGGCATTAAACATGTCACAAGCTCAGTGGAGCATCCGCAAACGAACGAGCAGGCTGAGTCAGCCAACAAAGCCATCATTTCCTAGTTGAAAAAGAGATTAGGGCGCGCAAAAGGACTCTGGGTCGAAGAATTACCCGAGGTACTGTGGGCGTACAGGTGCACTCCGCACGGCTCGACAGGGGAAACCCCCTTTAACCTCACTTATGGGACAGATGCAATGCTTCCCGTCGAAGTAGGTGAGCCCACTATACGCCGACAGATGCAAGATTTGAGCGTTAATGAAAATCTACTAAGAGTTAATCTTCACACTCTACCTGAAAGACGAGAAGTAGCTATGATACGGAATACAGCCCAGAAACGTATGCTCATTCGGCGATTCAACACGAAGGTCAAACCACGAAATTTTACCACCGGTGACCTTGTTTGGAGAAAGAGAGGTGAAGCTCGTAAAGAAAAAACCGCCGGCAAACTATCAGACAACTGGGAAGGACCCTTTCGCATCACCGAAGATTTGAAGAACGGTGCATACCGCTTGGAACATTTGAACGGAAAGGCCATTCCAAATACATGGAACGCTACACATTTAAAGTTCTACTATAGCTAGAATTTCAGATTTACAGTTTTTTAGCTTTACTGTTTTACAAACATTTGTTAATGATTCATCAATGCAATTATCCAGTTTATCATTCACCAAATCACAAAGCCCAGACTAAATGTCTGAATTACTCAAGGCAGCACTTGCCTCCCGGACAAAACGTCCGCCTAGACTAAATGTCTGAATTACTCAAGGCAGCACTTGCCTCCCGGACTAAACGTCCGCCCAGACTAAATGTCTGAATTAGTCAAGGCAGCACTTGCCTCCCGGACTAAACGTCCACCCAGACTAAATGTCTGAATTAGTCAAGGCAGCACTTNTCCCGGACTAAACGTCCACCCAGACTAAATGTCTGAATTAGTCAAGGCAGCACTTGCCTCCCGGACTAAATGTCCGCCCAGACTAAATGTCTGAATTACTCAAGGCAGCACTTGCCTCCCGGACTAAATGTCCGCCCAGACTAAATGTCTGAATTACTCAAGGCAGCACTTGCCTCCCGGACTAAATATCCGCCCAGACTAAATGTCTGAATTACTCAAGGCAGCTCCTGCCTCCCGGACTAAACGTCCGTCCAGCATAAATGACTACATCACTTACGGCAGCACTTGCCTCACGGACTAAACGTCCGCCCAGACTAAATGTCTGAATCACTAAGAGCCGAACGGTCAATACGCATAAAGCAATGCAGGACACCGAGTTCGGATGTCTCTTCGTANCCAAGTAAGTTTACTTGAATTTACACTAAGTTAATTTAGAGAAAACTATCATTCAAAGCATACCTTCTTCGTTACGCCAAAATAGTGAAAAGTAACACCTTTGATGGGGTAAACCAAAAAGTTAGTTGTGGGCCGAAAGCCTTCGCGTGCAATATCATAGTAAAGGATCGAAAGCCTTCATATCTAAGCGATTGCATAATACAAACATCAAAGGAAATGCATAAATATTCGTAGTTATAACAAAGTCAAAACAGCAAACAAGTTTTGAGGTCATCAACAGAATGTCAAATATTTGGTGATAAATTTAAATCTTCGGCGCGTTCACTTCCTCGACAATTGCTTTCTCGGGGATGGGTACTTCACTAGCGTCAATTGTTATGTTGCTGGTCTCTCCCGCTGGGACAGCAGTCTTCACGTCAGCAACAGCTTCTTCTTCTTCTTCATCATCTGAATACGTTCCAGCAGGAACGTTCTGTGAGGGAACTATCTTTCCGTGAAGGATATCCTTATCCACATCCAGAGGAAGATCGGTTAGGGGACGGTAAAGCAGGAAGGTGGCTTGTCGAATTGCCTTTTTAAAACCACGAGTGTGTTCCAGAACAATGGCCTCAGCCATCTCCCTTGTTCGAGCCTCCATCTCCTCTTCTCGAGCTTTGGCTGCTATTAAGGAACTGTTTAGCAAATTCCTTTCAATGGTAACCTCATTCAAAGCCTTCCTGACGGCAGCAAGGTCAGCAGTTTGGCGATCCATTTCCTTCTTCGTCGCCTGAAAAGATTCCTTCATGTTTTCAAGTATGATACGACCTTCGTTAATTGTCTCCCCAGCCGCCTCAAGTTTAGGACCACACTCGGAATGAATGAGGGTAAGGTCCATCAATTGTTTCTGCAAGCTTTCAACCTCCGATTTATCTTGATCTTCCGTATGGATCAACTCTAGAGTGGAAGCAGTGGCGCGAGCACAAAACTCCAGAATATGTTGGCGAAGTTGTTGGCGGGGGGTATTCTTCAGCACCTTCAGTTCGGCCGAATCCAGCTTGGGATCTATCTTGTACCCCAGGTCAAAACCAGCGTCCCATACATCATTCGGGAGGTCGCGGTCGGCCTCGAGATGTCCAGCGTCATCAGCATCTGTTTCCTTTGGGGTGTTCCTTGTTCTTTTTCCAGACGGTATCTCCTTAGGAGGAACCACCTTCCTTTTCCTTTTCAGAGGTATCTCTTCTTCACCTTCCAGGATAACGACCGGCGAGGCTTGTGGAGGAGGTGTAGGAGTCGGCACATTGGAGCCTCGACCTTGTATCAAACTCTTGGAACAGTTGAACCATTCAATACTGATCCTTTTCTTCCCCATGATATCTGAGACGAAGGAAATTTCAGTAAGCAAGATCATCAAGAAATTAATATATGTTAATATAGAGACATATCAGAGACCCTCGAATTTAGGTCGTCATGCGCCAAGCAATTCACTAGCTGCTTCGAAGAGAAAGGGCGAAGAGATAGCCCTTCCAGCACACTGATAGCCTTTAATTCATAATCCGACAGTGAATTCTTATCCCAAGAAGTAATGGTGTAAGGGTTTTGAGTCCAATACAAGGGAAATCTCTCGCTATCGTCCTCATTAAGGAAGAACGGGCCGCCTAGGTCGGTGATGACTACTCTAAAAAAGTGTTTTTTAAAATCTTTATACGAATCTGCATACAGTTTAAACAAGGTATTTTTGGGGTCGGAAATAAGTGAAACCCAACCCCTTTTAGGAACCGGGCAGGTTCTGAAGAAATATAAAAACATGGGAGCAGTTGGTTTTATGTCTAAAAATTTGCAAACTACACAGAATGACTGAATATAACCCCAGCTGTTGGGGTGAAGTTGTGTGGGGGCAACATATAGGTAACTTAGCACATTCATATGGAAATCGGAGAACGGAAGTCTAACGTACATATCGACAAACAGACAAGTATACATATAAAAGAAATGTTTTTCACAACCATGTCTATGATGGAAGACTTTCTCGTCTTCCCTACAAGTAGTTAATCTGATAGAACGTCCGTAACTTAAATTCCTAAGGACACAACTATTTTCTATCCAAAATTCTAGGGCTGCTTTATTCACGAAAGAGCTAGAGATGTCATCAACATCTCGTGATGCCCAGTCATAGTTAATAATGTCAGTATGCTTTTCGATACAGTCGTCGACTACGACACCGCCCTGAATAAAAGCCCTTTTACCGTAGACAGGGGTGGAGGTACCTACTTGATCGGAGGAGGAAGGCCTATCAAATGAACTGGGTGCTACCTCTTGCCCCTTTTCTTCTGCTACGGATGATGGTAAACCAAGATCAAAGGCGAAACTCATAGTTACCTGAACGATTGAAGCTACTAGGAAGAAAGGAGAGCGATATTCTGCAACGGCGAGAGTGTTCTAAGATTTGGAGGACAAAGGAAATGAAAATGGCGGTTACCAATACACTACCTTAATTACCCTGTAACGAGCTACAACTGTCAGTAAAATCCTTGACCGTCAGATCAACATGATCTAACGGTAAAGCGAGTGAAACTCTTCAACTACTCCCAGAGCGGGAAAAAATCAATGATGGCCTGAAACTCAATCGACGCGCCTCCAAAACGCTGCGTTGTGATGGCAATTTAAAATACTTCTACGGCGTTTGGTGTACTCGTTATTTAGGGTTTCTCATAAGTGGTCGGTCAGTTGAGATAGCTCGCTGAAATAAACCGGTCGTCCAAAAATCCCTCACCCAACAAAAGTCCTGCATTCGTCCGTTGGTCAAAATTCAACGCTTCATTTGGACTTGGGGGGGATGATGTACGATACGCTATTTGGGCCGAACGGTTATAACTAGTAACCGCACGGTCCAGCATGCTTATTGGACTTTAATCATATTTTTGATATGGGCTA
>NC_028351.1:33780179-33812065 GCF_000741045.1 Vigna radiata var. radiata
TATCAGGTACGTTTTCTGATAGATAACTTTGCCTTATCATATAGTCGAGTGATTTCACTCTGCATTCTCATATTGAGAACCTTCAGTCTTGCTTTCAAGACTCATCATCACGCACCCTAACTTGGGCGTCGGAGTGCCTTTTGCAGGTACCTCCCCCTCCGGTCAAAGCCTGAAGTTTCCGGACGGTTGAAGATCAGAAGATAACAGGAGTGCCACGTCATCCAGGTTAGTCCCTTCGTTCCCCAAAATATTCATACCGAAACAATATATATGTTCATCTTTTATTTCATCTGATGTGAAATTTAGAAGGTAAGATTATGATGTTAAATTATATTAATATTTAACATTGGTTCATGTAATTTAAAGTATAATTTTGATGTAAAGATTTTACTTTGATGATTATTAGAATATAAAGGTATTAAAGTTATAAGGATTATTTTAGAATTATTAAAATTAATTTCTCTTTTCTCACTTCAATAAAGGACACTTTTGTATTTGATTAAAGTTGAAAAAATATAATAAAAGAGGAAAAAGGTTTTACTTCTGTTAGTTTCTTAAAAGGTGAAGAGAAAAAGTAATGTTCTCAAAAAGAAAAATACACTGTGGCTTTGACAGAGAAAAACATCTTTGACAATTTCTATATCATCAAGAAAACATCAAATATGAGTAAAAGAAATGAGAACAATTGACAGTAAAGAACTATATAATAGATCTTAGTAAGTTTTTTCTACTATGTGTGTGAGAATAGTGAAAAGCATGAAATTCAAGATTCTGTATGTTTTCATTTAATTGAAAATTAAAAAATTGCTTACTAGTGATATCATAACCACGTTCTGGATTTTATGATTATCTATGAGTGGTAATTTGCTTAATTTTTTGAAACCCTAATTTTTGAATTATAAAATTTAGGGATTTTAAATTTTCAGATGTTTAATTTTATTATTTATGATATTAATTATTTTATATTGGGATGAAAGAAAATTAAATTCACTGTAATGTGAATTTGATTCCGTAGGGTTTTATTTGATTGTCACCATAAAGCAATTTCAATGTTGCACACGGATCAAATTAAAATCCCGCATGAAAGAAATTAAATTCCCTTGAATTTAACCCCTGGAAGCCCGTATAAGACTTTTAGTTTTGATTGTTACATTAAAGTAACTTTACTGTTGCATGATTGTAATGTGAATTTGAAAAGGAAGCCAGTTGGAATAGCAGTAGCGCAACTTTACTGTTATGGCACACATTGTAAATAATATAAATTAATAGCTTGTAAGGATATAAATTGGTTTTCTGGACACACAACTAGAAAATACACCATTTATATATTAAAAGGGGTATTGATGGGTAATAAGAAGCACGAAAATAAGAACAGATTGCATGATATTTTTTGGTATTAGAAGTCCTTGGAAATCATTAAATTTGGGACTCCTTTGCTGTGTATGGATCCCATGTGTATCATAACTTGATGTAATTCCAAAGAAGTATTGTAAAAATTATTTAAAGGATGTTAAATTATATATATATATATATATATATATATATATATATATATATATATATATATATATATTAGTCATTGTTATAAGGATGTTATGAATTATCCAAAGGTATTGTTTATAATTGATGACATTAAAGTGAGACATTTTATGTACTTAGTAAATATGTTTGTATATCCAAAGATATCATACATATAGACTTGATTGATTGTTTATTAAAGTAAATATGGAATTTGTCAGTTTAAGAATTACTCAAAGGTGAACTTAAATGAATGACTTAAATGATTACCTATCAGTTTAAGTGTCACCTAAAGATGAACTTGAATGTATGACTAGTGAAGTAATTTGCTTGAATCCATTAATTTTATCAAAGCATTAATGTATGAGCTTGTATATTATTTCCAACATACATGAATTTATCAGGTTTGAGCAACAATGTAGTCAAGTTCAATGGGCTAAATTATGTTGATTAGTTAGAACAAATTCAGTTTCTACTGGTTGTGTTAAACTTGGATATGGCTATTATGATGGATGAAATGCCCACAGCCATTTCGGAGACCAGTACAAACGATGAAAAGTCTATTTATGAGGCTTGACATAGGTCTAACAGGTTGTCACTAAACTTGATGTGCATGTCTATGGTAGAGAACGTAAAACCTTTTATGTCTAAAATGGAAAACACAAAGGAATTCATGAAAATGATTAAGGAGTACTCATAATTAGACATAACTGACAATTCTATTGTGGGAACTCTTATGAGTGAGCTGATTACTAAAGAGTTTGACTGGTCACAGCCCATACATGACCATGTAACTGGAATGGCTAATATAGCAGCAAGATTGAAATCAACGGGAATGGAGGTGAATGGGTCTTCTTTAGTATAGTTTATCATGAACTCTTTTCCTCCTGAATTTGGCCAGTACCAAGTGAGATGGAACTATCAAGAAATCAAAGCCATGTTGGTACAAGAGGAAGGGAGATTGAAGAAAATAAAAGATCTTTCTATCCATCTCAAAACTCATGAAGGTGCTAGCTTCAATAAAGCCAAATGAAAGTGAATAAGGGAAATATCCAGAAGGATCAGAAATGTTTCTTTTGCAAGAAAGTGGGTCATTTCAAGAAAGATTGTGATGATGTCCTTCATGGATTATTGGAGGTTGATCTTTGCTCGTTGGAGTTTAACAGAGATGAGAAGAGTAAATGGCAGCGGAATGAGCGAATGCACCTAAGGTGTTCGAGGAAAAGCTTGGTGAATGGATGATGGAGATTTGGTGCAGTTTGAAGCCTAGAAAGGAATCCTATCGAGGGAAGGTGGCTAGATGAGGCTTAGAAGCTCTCTCTGACCATGACTTTAAAGAAGATTGAAGGCCTGGAGTATTCTCAACAGGGGTTCAATACCATTATCATCAAAGTAACAATTATAAGTGATGGATGTTGAATTTATAACCATTCCAGCTCTTGGATTCGATCTCCTAAGCTAGGTTGATTATCAACCATGATTTGTGGATCACATTCCACGTGTACAAGGTATGATGTGCTGGATTTACAAGAGCATAAGAAACACGTGATTTCAAAGGGAAATCATCCACAGGCATTAGGCGTACTATAGCTTACGCTGGGCGTAGCCAGATTGGCTTTGGCCTTCTTTGCTAGCTCTCTCTCTCCATGGGCTTGAGCACACTTTGTTGCCTTCATGGGCTTGTATTGGCTGATTTGGATCCATTAGCTTCGAAGTGACAAATAGCTCTTTTGGCCCTTCGAAATTCTCTTGAAGCTTTCTTGTCATTCTTCTAATATTTGATCTTTATTATTTGATGGGCTTGGGCCCAAGTCATCAGATTGTCCAAAAAGAAAATCTTGGTTCGAAAAGAAAGGTACTTTTTATGTTTCTGTAAGTTTTGAAGCAAATATTATTGAAGTGCCTAATAATAACTACTGGTGGTTGGATTCTGGAGCTACCACTCATGTTTCTAATATTATGCAGGGATTCCTTTCAATCTAACCATAAAAGGAACTGAAAAGTATTTATATGTGGGAAACAGAATGAAGGCATGGATAAAAGGAATTAGGACTTACAGATTGATTCTAGACACTGGTTATTATCTGAATCTTGAAAAGTGTCTCTATGTTCCTGGTTGTGCTAGGAATTTAATTTCTGTTGCAAGTTGGATTATTTAGGTTTTAACTTTAGGATTGAAAATGGTATTTTTCATTTGTATAAACTTTCATACTATTATGGTTCTGGTACATTGTTGGATGGTTTATATCGTTTAAATCTTGATGTTAATTTTTCTGAATCCTTGTTTAATGTTGAACATGTTGTTGATAGAAAATGTAGTGTAGGAAATGAATGTTCTGCTTTCTTATGGCATAAAAGATTGGGTCACATATCTAAACAAAGGATGTTGAGGTTAGTGCAAAATGAAATTTTCCCTCAATTGGATTTTGATGACTAGGATGTATGTATTAATTGTATTAAGGGTAAACAAACAAAACACATATCAAAATATCCCGCCACAAGAAATAGTCAACTTCTTGAGTTAATACAGACTAATATTTGTGGTCCTTTTGACATTAAATCTTGGAGTGGTGAAAAATATTTTATCTCCTTTATTGATGACTTCTCACGTTATAGTTATATTTATCTATTACATGAAAAATCTCAATCAGTGAACGTCCTTGAGGTGTTCAAAAATGAGGTGGAAAGGCAATTAGATAGAAAAGTAAAATTGGCGAGGTTTGATAGAGATCGTGAATATTATGGTAAAACTGATGAGACTAGACAATGTCCAGGTCCATTAGCAAAGTATCTTGAAAGTCGGGGTATATGTGCACAGTATCAATGCTCGGTACACCACAACAAAATGGTGTAGCAGAAAGGCAGAATCTTACTTTTTAGCATATGGATAAGAGTATGTTAAGTCATAGTAATATTCCTTTATCTTTGTGGATTTTATTCATTAAAGACTTTTGTATATTTGGTTAACAGGGTTCCTGGCAAAGCAGTTTCTAAAAGTCCTTATGAACTATGGATTGCAAGGAAACCTAGTTTAAGACATCTTCATGTTTGGGGTTGTCCAACAAAGGTAAGGTTATATAATCCACATGAAAAGAAGCTTGATGCAAGAACCATTAGTGGTTACTTCATCGGTTATCCTGAAAAATCAAAGGGATATAAATTTTATTGCCCTAACCATAGTATAAGAATAGTTGAGTCTAGAAATGCTCAGTTCATTGAAAATGGAAAATGTAGTGGGAGTGAGGAATCATGAATAGTGGACATTCAAGAGCATACTGATAGTGTTTCTACACCTAATGTCTCTTCTGAAGTTGTTACCCCTCTTGTTGTATCACAGTCACACAACAAGCAGAGACAACAAGTTAATGTTCCAATCCCACAAAATGAACATATAAATGTTGATCCAATTGACAATGAGCAAGTCATAAATGAGCAATTGATAGAGGAACCACAAGAAACAACATTAAGAAGGTCTGTAAGGCAGAAAAGACCTATTATTTCGAATGATTATGTGGTTTATTCTATTGAACATAAATGTGACTTAAGAATTAATGAGGATCCAGTCTCTTTCAGACAAGCCATGGAAAATAATAATTTAGAGAAATGGTTGAATGCTATGAAAGAAGAATTGAAATCAATGGATGACAATAAAGTATGGGATCTAGTTGAATTGCCTAAGGGTTCAAAAAGAGTCGGTTGTAAATGGGTCTTTAAGATTAAACATGACTCAAAAGGCAATATTGAAAGGTATAAAGCTAGATTAGTCGTCAAAGGTTTCACTCAAAAGGATGACATTGACTACAAAGAGACCTTCTCTCATGTTTCTAAGAAGGACTCTTTGAGAATTGTTTTGGCTTTGGTGGTTCATTATGATTTAGAGCTTCACCAAATGGATGTAAAGACCACTTTTTTGAATGGTGACTTAGAAGAGGAAGTTTATATGGACCAACCTGAAGGTTTCACAATAGCAGGAAAAGAAAATTTGGTGTGTAAATTGAAGAAATCAATATATGGACTGAAACAAGCTTCCCGACAATGGTATCTAAAATTTAATGATACCATAACTTCATATAGTTTTGTAGAGAACACCATTGACCGATGTATATACATAGAGATCAATGGGAGTAAGTTTGTTATTTTGGTTCTATATGTTGACGACATTCTTCTTGCTGAAAATAATATTGGTATGCCACATGATGTAAAGAAGTTTCTCTCTAGCAACTTTGAAATGAAAGATATGAATGAGGCATCTTATGTTATAGGAATAGAAATATTTCATGATAGATCACATGAATTGTTAAGTTTGTCTCAAAAAGGCTATATGAACAAAGTGTTAGAGAGATTCAGAACGCAAAAATGCTCTCTTGGAGTAGTTCCAATTCAAAAAGTGGATAAGTTTAGTCAAATACAATGTCCCAAGAATGATTTGGAACGAAAGGCCATGGAGTCCATTCCTTATGCGTTAGTGGTTAGAAGTTTGATGTATGCTCAAACTCGTACTTGGCCAGATATCAGTTTTGCTATTGGAATGTTAGGCCGATATCAAAGTAATCCCGGAATGGATCACTAGAAAGCTGCAAAAAAAGTTCTTAGGTACTTACAAGGTACCAAAGAATACATGCTCACCTATAGAAAGTCATATCATCTTGAAGTGATTGGCTACTCGGATTTAGACTATGCTGGATGTATGGATTCTAGAAAATCCACATTTGGGTATGTTTATCTATTAGTTGGAGGAGCAATTTCTTGGAAAAGTGCAAAACAATCAATCATTGCTACTTCCACCATGGAGGCTGAATTTGTGGCATGTTTTGAGGCCACGGTTCATGCTTTGTGGTTGCGGAACTTTGTATCGAGGCTTAGTATTATTGACAATATTGATAAGCCGAGAAGGATTTATTGTGATAATTTCGCAATTGTCTTCTTCTCTAAAAATGACAAGTACTCAAAGGGTTCTAAACACAAGGATTTGAAGTAGAGCTGTCAAAACAGGTCACCTGGCCCGACCTGATCTGGTCCACCACGGATTGGTCACTCAGTGAGTCAACGCAACCCGACTAATTTATTAGCGAGACAGAAAAATTCGAACTCGGCCCAACCCACCACGGATTGGTGGGTTGGCTTATTGGCTCACTTAATTACAATGTTTTTAAATAAAAAAAAAATTACAAACTTTCTATAAGTCAAATCTAAACAAATTTCACTCCTAAATTTCACTACCAACATGGGTGTTTAATTAATTTTGAAAATAGGGAACTTAAATAACTTTTTCAAGCAAAAAAAAATAGTAAATATTTTTTTATAAGATTAAAATTAAATTTTAATAAAATAAAATTAGGTAGGTGGGTTGGTAGGCTAAATCGGCCCACCACGGGTTCAACCCGCATGAGCCGGGTTTAAATGAGCCGAGTTGAAATTTGACCCGCGTAAAAAAAAATACAATTTTTTCAAACCCAACCTGGTCCGAACCCGTGATGGGCCGGGTTGATCCGCAGGTTGTGACCCATTTTGACAGTTCTAATTTGAAGTACTTGTCGGTCAAAGAAGAAGTGCAGGAACATAGAGTGTTGATTGAGTATATTGGTACGAATTTGATGATAACATATCCGTTAACTAAAGGACTACCACCCAAAACTTTTATTGGCCATGTTGAAAGTATGGACATTATGGATAAGTCAATATTAACATAATAATGTTATCTATCTAATGGATATGTATAATTATATGCTTGTACTGTCATGACACTTGTGAATTCAATTAAAGTTATGTTTCTCTTTATTCTATTGTTATTGACATGAAGTTATATACATGTATTATTGATTATGGTAACATGTTATCTCTTTTAGAGACATGAAAGTTATAAGATTGATTAAAGTTATATTGAGTTAGTTTTGATTATGTGATACATGGAAGGAATCTTGTCGTTTATGACTTCATGGAAGGAATCTTGTCGTTTATGACTTTTGCCTGCCATGATCTAATCATTTCAATTCATATAAAGATGATGACTTGATAATTCTAATAAGTGGTGCACACTTAAAGTTTAGTTTTAGATCTTCAAGTGATCACATGAACCAAGTGGGAGAATGTTAAATTATATTAATATTTAAAATTGGTTCATGTAATTTAAAGTATAACTTTGATGTAAAGATTATAATATGATGATTATTAGAATATAAAAGTATTAAAGTTATAAGGATTATTTTAGAATTATTAAAATTAATCTCTCTGCTTCTCACTTCAATAAAGAGTATTTTGGTATTTTATTAAAATTGAAAAAATATCATAAAAGAGGAAAAAAATTTTACTTCTGTGTTGACCATTAGTTTCTTCAAAGGTGAAGAGAAAAAATAACATAAAATAGTGAGAAAAAATTATACAATGAATCTAGATAAGTTTTTTCTACTATGTGTGTGAAAATAATGAGAAAAATATTTAAGATGCTTAAGATGCTGTAATCACGTAAAATAATTACGTTAAGTGGGAAAAGTTGACGGAGTTGCCTTGAAGTTCAGCATGTTGATACGCGGACAGTTACTAATTTTTTCTTTTTGTAGAACCTAAAATATCGTTTTACACATGGCGATGACCAATATTCTAAGAGTTTCATTTTGACTAAATGTGATGATTGGATTTGTTTCTAACCTTTTTCGTGTTAAAGTCATATATAGATATGATATAATGCCTTTTCAGACAGATGTCCACATTCACTCATAACTCATGTTATTGTTTTCTTCCAACAAAGTCGTGTTTCACATAAGGTTTGCATATGGCCGCTGTTTTGCAGAACCGCGTGATCTTGGTACAGTTTGGGTGGCTGTACCATTGAAGACATATTTCAAAACACACCCAAATTGCCAGTCATCATGAATCACGCACTCTGCCCTTTCTCACAACAACAGTAGACAAACACAGCACAATACCACTTCACTTTTTGCGTATAATATAAAATAAATATTACACTATAATCATATCATATAATCCTGAAATATATAAACACATCACAACCTTCAATGTCTAACTTATTATTTTTATGGATGCAATGAATTTTACATATATATTAAATCGTATTTAATTTCTAATATGTGACATCTTTTATTTTTTATATTCAAATAAATTAGCTTCTATTAGATTACTTTATTTGATTTTTATATTGAAGTAAAGTTTTTATATTTAATTTATTTTTATCATAAGAAACTAAGATAAATATATCTAATTACATGAGATCAATATTTTATATTTAATTTATTGTAAATTTTTCTCGTTGTTTTTTAAAATTATGAAATATAATTAATCTCTAATGTGTATTATATTTTTCAATTTAGATGATTTCGCGTGTTCGGATATGTGTCACATGTATCCGTGTGTGTCGTATATATTCATAAAAATGTCTTGTTGTTCACACTTCACTACGTGTTTGACGAAAAGAATGTAAGAATGGTTAGAATTTGAGGTCCATCACATAGAATTTATGAACCGATATGAGATTTGAAATTAAACGAAGATTTGAGAATAAATCGTGATTGGAAATGACTTGGGATTTAGGTTTAACAGAAATGAAATAAGGTTTACTGGGTAGAAGAAAGAAAAAAAAAATTGTAATAGACTTTAGTGAATATGTGCGTTAAGGAAAAATTATTAACAAAGTCAATTGCGGCAATCACATAACTCTTTTGTTATATATATATATATATATATATATGTGTGTGTGTGGTTATGGAAAGTGGTTTAACTCAACAACACCAATCTAGTTTTGATACTCACATAATTCTATCCATCAGTTTTAGTGTGTTATGATAACACCCACAACAACCTCAATGAAGAATCCAGTTGGTTTTTTAAGATTAATGATGTTTGTGCTGTGTGTGGTGTGGGAGGTTGTTAATGGTGAAGAGGAGATTAGATGCATTCCAGAGGAGAGGGAAGCACTCCTCCAATTCAAGGCTGCCATTGTCGATGACTACAACATGCTATCATCTTGGACCACTCCTCACTGTTGCCAATGGGAGGGAATTCGCTGCAGCAACCTCACCTCCCATATTCTCAGTCTCGACCTTCACGGAGACTTTATTATAAAATATGATCGGTTCAGTGACTATTATGAAATCAATGGACGTTATATGAGCGGAGAGATCCACAGGTCGTTGATGGAGTTGCCACAATTACAGTATTTGAACCTCAGTTTTAATTATTTTCCAGACACTTACATCCCAGAGTTTCTTGGTTCTCTCAGAAACTTGAAATACCTTGATCTCTCTTTATGTCATTTTGGCGGAAGAATTCCAAGTGAATTAGGCTCTCTTTTTCATTTGGAATACTTAAATCTTGCTTATAATTATCTGAACGGTTCAATCCCTTATCAGCTTGGCAATCTCTCCCAATTGCAGCATCTTGATCTCAGTTGGAATGGTTTTGAAGGAAATATACCTCCTCAACTTGGAAAGCTCTCCCAGTTGCTGCATCTTGATCTCAGTTCGAATGGTTTTCAAGGAAATATACCTCCTCAACTTGGAAATCTCTCCCAATTGCATGAGCTCTATCTTGGAGGATATTTCTTGGATAATCTCAAAGTTGGTGACGGAGGTCAGTGGCTCTCAAATCTTATTTCTTTAACCCATCTTTACTTGCATTCTGTATCAAATCTTAATAGTTCTCATACTTGGTTGCAAGTGATTCCGAAGCTACCTCAACTAAAAGAACTAAGTTTAGTTAATTGTAGCCTTTCCGATCATTTCATTCTGTCATCCATGCCTTCCAAGTTCAATTTCTCTACTTCCCTCTCTGTCCTTGATCTTTCTTGGAACACCTTCACATCACCAATGGTATTCCAGTGGCTATCAAACATCACTTCCAACCTTCTTCACCTTGACCTTAGAGTTAACTAGTTGGAGGGTTTCACATCAAGTGATTTTGGCATCTTCATGAATTCTCTTAGGCATCTTGACCTCTCATTTAATAATTTCAAGGCCAGGGATTTGAAATCCTTCATGAATATATGCACCTTACATTCATTATACTTATATGCAAACAATTTGACTGAAGACCTTCCCTCCATTCTCGGTAATTTGTCCAGTGGATGCGTTAGACACTCATTGCAAGAATTGGATCTGTCACAGAATTACATCACTGGCACTTTGTCTGACATTTCAGTATTCTCCTCTTTGAAATCATTGTTTCTTGATACAAATAAGTTAAGTGGGACGATACATGAAGGTGTGAAGTTACCACCCACTTTGGAGGACTTGTCACTCGGGTCAAATTTCTTTGAAGGTGGAATTCCAAAATCATTTGGCAATGCATGTTCTTTGTTGTCATTGGACATCTCTAATAATAGCTTGAGTGATGAGCTTCCCATGATAATTTCTCACTTGTCTGAATGTGTTAGATATTCATTGCAAAGATTATTTCTATACACAAATCAAATCAACGGCACATTACCTGACTTTTCAACATTCATATCATTACAAAGATTAGATCTTTCTGAAAATAAGCTAAATGGTGAGATTCCTATGGACATTCAATTTCCACCTAAATTGGAGGAGCTCTACATGTATTCAAATTCTTTAAAGGGTGTGCTCACTGATTACCACTTTGCTAATATGTCTAAGTTACAGTACTTGGATTTATCTGGCAACTCATTCAGCTTGGCATTTACTCAAAATTGGGTTCCACCTTTTCAATTGCTATCTATACACTTGAGATCTTGCCAGCTAGGTCCAACATTTCCCACGTGGTTGCAGTCACAAAATAAATTTGTCCATATTGACATTTCAAATGCTACAATATCAGATATTATTCCTAAATGGTTTTGGGCTAAATTATCTCTACAAAGAGTGATGACAATGAATATTTCATACAACAGACTACAAGGTGCAATTCCAAATGTTTCATCAACGTATGTTTCTACTTCCATGCACCTTGGATCAAATCAATTTGAAGGTTCCATTCCTCTATTTTTACGGAATTCTAAAATTCTTGATTTATCAAAAAATAAATTCACAAATCCTCTTTCATTTTTGTGTGAAGATAATGCAATTTCAGTTCAAACTCATTTAGACATTTCAGATAATCAGTTATCCGGAGATATCCCAGATTGTTGGAAACAAATTAATTCACTAGTTTATTTAGATTTAAGCCACAATAACTTTTCAGGAAAAATACCAACTTCAATGGGATGGCTTCTTGATCTTCAAGTATTATTGTTGAGAAACAATAATTTAGTAGAAGGTATCCCTCTCTCCATAAGAAATTGCACAGAACTAGTAATGCTTGATTTGTCAGAAAACAAATTATCAGGACCTATCCCTGATTGGATTGGGACAAAAAAAGAGTTGCAAATATTAAATCTGGGAAAGAATGAATTCTTTGGGAGTTTACCATTAATGGTTTGTTGTCTAAGAAACCTTCATATTTTGGATCTCTCATTAAACAGCTTATCTGGGAAAATTCCTAAATGCATAAACAACCTTACTTCAATGACTAAAACAACATCTTCAATATATGATGAAAGGCATGTGTATGAGTTGAAAAATTTTCCTTTAGGCCGCATTCCTTACTATTTGAATGCATGGTTGACATGGAAAGGTTCAAAACAAAAGTTTATGGATAAAGGTTTGTCACTTTTAAAAATCATTGATCTCTCAAGCAATCATTTTTCAGAAGAAATTCCTATAGAAATAGAGAAATTATCTGGACTGATTTCGTTGAACTTATCAAGAAACAATTTGATTGGAAAAATTCCTTCAAACATTGGAAATATGACATCACTTGATTCTCTTGATTTGTCAAGAAATCGACTTGGTGGTTCAATTCCTCCAAGTCTCACTCAAATTTATGGACTTGGTGCATTAGATTTGTCTCATAACCATCTAACTGGAGAAATTCCTAAAAGCACACAATTGCAGAGTTTCAATAAATCTAGTTATGAAGGTAATCTTGATCTTTGTGGACCACCAATTGAAAAATTGTGTATTGATGGAAAGCCAACACAAAAATCAAACGTTATTGTTTATAAAGATGAATATTCATTTTTCAATAATGAATTTTTCATAAGTATGGGAATTGGATTTGCTCTAAGTTTTTGGATGGTGTTTGGCTCAATCTTATTCAAACGTTCTTGGCAACGGTCTTATTTCAACTTCTTGAACAACTTAGAAGACAATGTTCATGTCAAAATAGCAATATTTGTTAGAGAACTTAAGCTGGACAAAGATTAACAGGTAATAATATCATATGTTTCTATGTATTAAATGCATATTATCGTATATCCTTTTTCAATATTTCTATAGCATTTTATTGATTGAAATAAAATTATGAAATTATTATTATGTTTAATATTGAACCAATTTTTACAATTCAATTAGTTGCTTTTGAAACTAATTATGTCAAAGACATGAGATTTATTGCACAAGAGCAATTAAATGTGTAAATATAGCATGTTAAGTAATCAAGAAAATGACCTTGCTGGTTTGAATGATGAGTGCCTTTAGTGTTTATTTGTTTCATTTTTTTTTAATAAAAGTATGCTCTGGACAACCTTTTGCAAATTTAGATGAAAAGTTTGCATGAATACAAAAGAAAATAGCTAACAAAAATACTTGATAGTCTTATAAAAATAAATAAATAAATAAACTGTTTCCCTTTTACCTTGAAATCATGTTTTTTTCCCTAGTAAACTTCTGAGTTCTTTATCTATCATTTTTTTTTTTTTCATGGTAAATTTTCATTTGTTACCATGAAAATTTCAAAGTAAACTTCTGATTATTATTCTTATTACTTTAAAATTTTAAATATGTCATTTCAATGTACACATTTAGACGAACTAACATTCTTTGCATTTTATTTTTCAATTTTCAGGCACTTGAAACCCATCCTCTTCCACGACTCCACCTTTGAGCATTGAGCTTGTAATGCTTGGATCATTAAGCATTGTGCTTGTAGTGAAAAATAAATTGTCATACATATTATTAACAATTCACTCATCTTTTTCTTATAATCCAAACTTCCGTATAAAATTTATTTTTAGTTAATTACATTTCATATATTTGCCTCGAGAAAGTTTCGTCATTTTAATGAGTGACTTTTTTTCAATTTTACAAATTCTATAAATTACTTTATAGAAAAAATATATATATCAATATAAAACAGAGTGATGATGATCACTTTAAACTTATTTATAGAGTAAATATTTTCTATATACATGTAGTTGATAAAAAAACTAAATTGAAAAATAATCATTTGAAATTCAATACATCGAATATTAAAAATAAAACAAGGAAATGAAAATATAGAATAAGTTCAGAGTTTAAAAGTGAAAGAAAAGTAGAGAAATATATATTGGCAAGGATGTGAGTGTATGTCAAACAAACATAGCATAAAATATAGAATAATGAAAAATTATATCTAATTTGGAATGTTTTAAAAGGAAGAAAATCTCAACTTTGTAATCACTTCCCACCATCAAGACTAATATTCACCCAGCTGTATTATATACTAAATACTCTTTTAGTTACAACCATGACCAGCCAAGATAGGCAATAAAATATTTTATATACAACAGATTTTGAAATGATAATGATTGTGTGTTAATTATCATTTACCATACATGAATGTTTGTTTTCAAAACAATTTCTAAAACTGAGTTGTAAATTATTTCAAAATTTATGGACATCAAGAAAAGTATCCAAAATATGATAACATTTTACTTTGTGATCAAACAAATTAAATTATCATTTTTCTCAACTAATCTCATCAATATTGATGCTAAAACATAAAAAAAAATGAAAGAAAGAAATAACCTATAAAGAAAAAAAAAATATACTTTATTTGAAAATATGATAGGTTAACATGAATCCTAAGAGATAATTTGTAGAGAGAGCAAAGAAAAAGAACAAATGAGAGTTATTTTAATTGCCACAAATGTTATTTGTGATCATTGGTCGTTTACTGTAATGATGAGATGACCAAAATTTCAAAAGTTTTTTCTTTGTGAGAAAAAGTGGTATAAGATAACATTTCACTATAAAATTTTCATAAGTATTGTTTGACGTGATGATGCTTCCACTCTTATTCAAAGTCTTTTTGCTTCTTTTCTTTCCTGGAATTTTGATCATATCAATATTTCCACATATCTAGAATGGGATTGGTCAACTTTTTCTTTTTCTTTTATTTACTTACATCATACTATCTAGATAAAATAATCTCATCGCATAAAATAGCATAAACATAATAATACAAATAATATGAAACTGAATCTCATTATCAATTGAAAAAAAAAAAAATATTAGTATGTGTTATTATTTTATTACAAAAAATATAAATTTTACTAGAGGTTAATTTTAATATTATCAATTTTAATTTATAGAAAATACAATTTTCGCAGTTGCAAAAACCATTGGAGGAAAAACCGTGTCGTTAAGTAATTATTGATGATTTTGTATGTATGTAAGTATGAAATCTGTGCAGGAAATTAGAAATGTTTTTAATAAGAATATATTTTTTATCATCGTCAAAAAGGGGAAGATTACCAATAAGGAATATTAGTATCTTGAAGCTACTCTAAAGTTTTGATGATGATAAAAGCTGAAGACTTAAAGTGCATCTTTGTTAAACGCATTTTGTAGAAACAAATGTATAGAATAAATTGTAATGATGTAAAAACTCTTAGAAGTTTTCGTATTTAGTGAGTCATCCTGTAAATAATCGATTATTGCACAGAATAATCGATTATCTCTGTCTGATTCAATATTGTCCATGTCTCTGGAATAATCGATTATATCACATTTTGAAAACCTCATAACGGACACAAATAATCGATTATCACTTACGATAATAGATTATTTTTGGCAGTTGGGAGATGTCTTTTTAGTTTCTAAACCTTAGGCTTATAAATAGGTTTTTCCACAGCTCTTAGAAGTTAACTTTTCATTTGAGAGTATTAGAGCTTTGTGCCTAAGGGAATCTCTCTCTGAGTGAAAAAGATCTATGCCATTTTGAGAATACAGTTTGTCTGAGGAAGTTCTCAAAGTGATAGAGTGCTCTTGTCTGGTCTTGTGAATAGGAGAAGCTCGCGCTTTGTGTGTCAAAGGTCGGAGCGGTTCTCTTCAAGTTGGCAGAGTTGTTGCTTCCGGTTCGTGTGTCGAAGAAAGCTCTTCTGGTTCGTTTGTCGAAGGAAGTTACTTGCTCCATTCTTCTGGTTCGTTTGTCGAAGGAAGGTGTTTTCTATCCTTTACTCATTTCATTATCTTGTAATTTGTACAACTATATTTTTAGTGAAAAAGGTTAATCATTCTATAGTGATTAATAACTGGACGTAGAATTTGATTTGAACTAGTATAAAAATTTTGTGTGTCATTTTTTCTACTCCCTACACTCTTTCAATTTTAAAACTCCAACTGTTTGATAAAAGTTCTCTAAGAAAATCAATTTTCTAAAACGGACCATCGTATAACGGATACCGATTGTGACCAAATACGTTTTCCGCTTTATAAATTTTATTCCGCTGTGCGACTCTATAACGGATACCGATTGTATTTCCAACACAATAAACTCAACAAACTACAAATTTCGCTAGAATAAACTCTAACCTATAGCTCTAATACCATGTTAAGAAGTGGACTTTAAGTTTAACTCAACCTCACAAAATTGGCTTGTAAGATGAGGTTTGCACTCATTTATATGTTATAAATTCAACTTATCTCTAGTCGATGTAAGATCTCAATCACACCCCTCCCATGCCAAGGTTCAATAACGGGTTAAACAATACACCCAACAAACATAACTCTCGCTAGGATAGACTTTAACACATGATTTGAATATCATGTTAAGAAGTGAATTTTAAATTTAACTCAATTCCACAAAATCGACTTATAAAATAAGATTTACACTTACTTATATACTATACACTTACCTTATTTCTAATTGATGTACATCTCTAACATAAATGAAAGAAAAACATATGAAAATTTATATATAATTTTATGGATGTCATAAATAAAAAAATAATTCATATAATTATAAAATCACAGCTTTCTCCTTATAATTAAAATTAATTATAAGAATGATATGTTTATTTTATTTTGTCATGTTGACTAACTTTACATTAAATATTCTTATTGACTTGAAATGTCAGTGGAAAATGTAGATGAAAGAGAAAACTATCATCTTGGTTTCTCAAAATTATTGGTGATGGTTGTAGCTCTGGCTATTATAGATGATGATATCACTAAAGAGAATGATTCGGATGATGATAAGAAACAATATTATGTCCAAACATCATTCCACAAATTATAAAAATGAATATGAGGAAAGTCTAAAGGCAATTTCTTTCTTTTACCATCTCTATATTTTCTTCTTCTACTTCTGTAACAAGGAAAATTGTACATTATGGTTTAAAATATTTTATATCGTATAATCTATTTATTTTAGATTATATAATTTGAAAATATATTTTAGATCATACAATTGAAAATATATTTTTGAATTTCACAATTTAGAGATTTATTTTGAATTTTGTAATTCTAAGATACTTCTGCAATCTAAAAATTTTGAAATACATTTTTAAATCTGAAATGTATTTTAAATTGTATAATCAAATTCAAAATATGTTTTCATACAAATTGTATAACTGAGTTCAAAATTGTAAAACTTTATGGAAACTATTTTTCATATTCAGACGGAAAATCATTTATGTTGAAGATTTATGGTGAAAGATAAAGGCAAAAAAAAGTTGTTTTTAGTGGTCAATTTAATCTTTACTTTTGTTCAGTGTTTATTTTTGTTAAATAGTTTAACATTTTTATATAACAATAAACCGGACTTTGAATGACAGTAAAACCTTTTAGCATGAAACAGATGCCAAGTGGCGAAAAATATTTGAATTCTAGGTATATTAGAACAGCCAAAATATGGTGAAAAACAAAATCAAGAGAAAAACTTTATCAATCTGCTAAAACTTAATCTTTACTTGATGAACCAATAGTCTTGTGATGAAGACACCTCAACCTCTGAAGACATCATTCATTCTTTTGTTTTGATTGTGTTTCATTCTCTTTTTGAAATACAAAATAACATCTCAAAATTTTCCTTTTCTATAGCACTTTCTAGCTACTTACAAAACCAACCATATCATACACAGATTGATTGACCTCTCAGTGAACTACTAAACTAAAATTCTTTACCTGCTACAGAAGAATGATAATATAAAAGGTAATGAAGGAGGCAGCATTCTACCAAGTGAGTTGAAAATGATAGTGTCATAAATATACCATTCCAAAACCAAGTTCAGCTGCTGCATTCTCCCAAGTATATTGCAGAAAGCAGAGAGACAGCTAAAATCAATCATGGAAATTTGAAAGGCCTACGCAAGCAAAGCTGCTCAATGACCCCTTCTTCAATTGGTTTATTTACAGGAGAAACCTTTATTTCATACAGCTTTGGCCACAGTTTTCCAGTCACTGCAAGCAAAGCCATGTTAAATAATCTTATTTGAGGTGTAAATGGAAAAAAGGGAAGAGGCAAAAACATTAATTTTCATTGATTGATGCATACTAGACAACTCTTACATGGAAAAAGAACATGGCATTTGACCTATTAAAATAAGCACAAAATATAAAATGGTAAATTATTTATTTAAATTTAATGGAGAAGATATTGTCATTAAAAAATCTAAAGGAAAAAAATACACAGTGTAATGAACAAATAATTTATCTATAAATAGATATAAAATGCTAAGATAAAAACATAATAGTCTTGAGAATTATATCACAATACGAAAATCGATATTCTGATTACTTTGGAATGAGTATTTTATATTAATTTTAGCATAAAAACTTGTCATCTTCTTAGTGGGTTAGATAACACTTTATAGAATATATCACTTTAAACTAGGATACACAAGAAATATTTATAGTTCAGTTTTAGTTCTTCAAAAAATTTGGTTTATTCTTAGTTCCTCTAATTTTGAGATATCATTTTTAGTCCTTTAAGTAGTTTAGATTACACTTCATATAGGAGAAAACAATTATTTACATAAATTTTGGAAAACTAAAAGTGGTGCATTTCAAAATAAAAAGGAATAAAGAGACGAGAATTTAGAAGGATTAAAACTGAACTTTAAATATTTTTGACAAACAAAAAACATATTATGCCCTTTCAAATAATAACAAAAAAAAAATGTGTGTGAAAACAGAGAAGAAATTAGAGGGATAAAATCTGAACTTTAGATAGAGGAACAAAAAAAATATTATGCACTTTCAGCTAATAACAAAATGTGAATTTAAAAACGTGTAGTTAGCATCTCTTTGTGTTGATAAAAGATACCTACAAAACCATGGTTTGAACCTTTTCTAGTTGAAATCCAAACACAGTACTAACAGGTGGATTTTAAGGTAAAATCACTTCCTTTTCATCATATGCCATGCCTGATAGTACTAATATTTAAAAAGGAAAATGTCCCAGATGGCTTGAAATGGAAATAATATGCAGGAATGACAAATTTCAAATTGAGAATTTAATTAATAAGACCAGAACTTACCAAAAATACGTTTTTGTTCATCATCCCATGCTATCCCATTCAAAACATCAATATTCTAAAATATAAAAGATAACATTAGTACAACAGCTACTTCTAATGGCTATAATCCCAAAAGAGAAACTAAGGAAGATTAGCAGTTTAAAGAGGGTTTTTTTTTTTTTTTTTGCTGTTCTTAAATCATAGCTGAGGCATAAAAATGTATATGCACTGAATAACAGGACAAAAATCTTATTTCCTGATATCAAAAGGTACAGACTCCTTACATTATTTCCAGCTTCCATAAGTCCTTTCCTGCACATGATATAGACTAAATGTAACTTCATGTAAGTGGACAAAGATACTAGAGTACACTATCAGTTTGCTTCTCAAAAGGATTATTAATCAATGGCCCTCTGATAATAACTTTGGCATAAAAATAAGGCAAAAGTTTACCAATTAGTAGTAGCAATTTGATGTCATGAAATGAATAATGATTGAGGTTCAATTTGACGTCAACTAATCATTGACCGCCTTGAGATTTAATTCACAAATTATTTTATTAACATACACAATAGCAGTAAGAAAGTATTTTTCAACTGAGAAAGAAAAAGACACCTTAAATTTTGGAGAAGAACCCATCCAAGAACACTGCCATCATTGGGAGAGATTCTCGCAATGCAGTCAGTCTACACAAAAAGAAGGGTCAACTTCAAATCATTAGGCCAAACAGAGAATCTTGGGCCATAGACATCATGATTGATTAGAAAAAGATATACCATAAAAACATTTGCCCAAATTTCACCATTAATGTATTCCAATTCATTGAGATTGTATACTTCATGACCGTTATAGTGGACAACTTGTTTTGATAAAGCTACAACAAGGAGGGCTATGTAAGTTCCATGAAAATGCAAAGCAAACAAAAAACTACTGTCAAGTTTGAAAGATGAACATAAAACAGTTTGAGAAAGGGGTTATGCACTTAAGTGGTGAAAGGAAAGGAATATAACTTTATTGATTGGACAAACCTTTAAACGTTTGAGGATCAATTTGATACAATGTTGAACTACCATCACTTCCAAACAAGACTTTTCCATCAGTTGCAAGGCCCCAACCATCTTTCATATCATGATCAAATGTCCCTATCTACAGAAATTGTAAAAATATACTACTTGAATCTGGCTAGCTATGTTAACAGGCAATTTGGGGCATTCGTCTATGGCTGATGATAGCATCTCAGGAAAAACTTTGAAACAACAAAAACAAGATTGATATTCACAAATTTCATGTAAACAACACCATGGGGACCAACTCAGCATTATACTGTCCAGATTAAACCCAACCAGCTTGTACATTTGATTTTTTAATGACACCCACCAAGTTATAACATACATGTCTACCTCAGATATAGTAAGCTAAAATCACTTATATAACCATGCAATCACTTATATTACTTCTAGCATAAACGTTAATAATATTTCACCTTGTAGCTGCAAAGAAGAAAATCAGTTTAAGATAGTAATAAATTTAAAATGGAAATGGTATGTGAGGTTATACAGTTTAAAGTTTCAGGCGAAATATTTATAAAATAATGCAGAATAAAAAATATGATTGCAAATCTCATATAGTTTGATAATGCAGTCATTTTTCTCCAGAGTCTAGTAGAATCAAAACAGAGAATGATTCGGACAAGCAGACCAAGACAAAGGATTAGAAGAGGGGGAAGGTGAAGCAACAAACTTGGCTTAAATTTTTTGGGTCGTAAATGAAACCAGCTTTCTGCAACCAAGTTACTTGGAACAGCCTACAAAAAGTGCAACAAATAAATATACCGGAACCAATCCAAGCATCAAATGTCAGGGTGAGAATAACTTAATGTCTTAATCACACCCAAAAAAAATTGTTAAGATATAATTGAAGTAAACATCCTCTATGACATCTAGAAGCAATGATAATAATTGCAACATAGCAGAAAAGAGAAAACTTCGTAGTCACTATGCAGTTTTCATGTCTATCACAAAAATACATGGCGCTTAAGATGCATCACAAAGTCCTATTCTTTTAAAGGAAACAGTTGAGACAATATTATATTAAAGAAACACTTCATAAGATATGCGGACATTTTCCCCCTCTTTCTTTCCCACCTCCTAAAACTCATTGGCAACAGAATCACTATAAGCTTAGTAGTGTACATAAAAAGAAAGGGGTATATACATACATACATATATACATACATACATATATACATACACACACACACACACACACACACACACACACACACACACATATATATATATATATATATATATACACACACACACACACACATATATGACTGGAATATATGACATGAACAATGGCATCTCAACAAAAGTGGAAATACCAAAGTCCAATAATAATACAGCCAGCCCTGAAATAAAAAAGAAAAGAAAGATACATACAAACAAATCATGAGGGGACATTAACCAAAGCTCATGGAATTCTCCACTAGGAGAATCTGAGAAAAGGAAACAAAAATTGATTCATAAAAACTTCAGCACCAATAATACTCAGTGTCATGTCCCACCAGACAAAATCCTGCCTAGTATCAACTCCACAGTTAGCTAATCTATCAGCACAACTAAAAAACAAAGCAAAATGCAACAAAATTTGCCTTTCGCACCTATTATTGAGGAGAGTTAAACCTTCACCAAATATAGAACTATCCATCTTCTGTATGTCCTCAACCTGCAAAAATAATGAGTCTACAAAATTTAGAATAATCTCAATATTTCCAACACTTACAAAACATAATGAGCATGGTACATTGATATCAATAACATATTTTACCATGATTAATAAGTCAAAAATCCTTTTTTCATCAGAAAGGCAAGTATCAATTATCACCATAATTTTTGTGTTTTTTGTCACAAGCACACTATAGTTTCTAAAACCTTGATGCACAATTATAGTCATCTACTCTGAAGCCAACTCAAGCATATATTTGTATTAGTTTGGTTAATAATGAGCATGCTACATTGATATCAATAACACATATTTTACCATGATTAATAAGTCAAATATCCTTTTTTCATCAGAAAGGCACGTATCAATTATCACCCTAATTTTTGTGTTTTATGTCACAAGCACGCTATAGTTTCTAAATCCTTGATGCACAATTATAGTCATCTACTCTGAAGCCAACTCATGCATATATTTGTATTAGTTTGGTTAATCCCTCTGACCTCTATAAATGTACCTTATCCACATACCATGTGCATCCAAACCAACAGGTAAGTTACCAGAGTACATGTTTATCCTTCTTTTCATATGATATAACAAGTGCAATATTTCTTGTCAGAGAAACTGTCTCTCGGCCCAAAATACAAGTAGACACACATAATAATTTGTCTCACACTGCACCAACTGCATAGCTTGTTTTCCACCAATTGTTATTGATACAATTGTAGAGTAATTGGAAAACCAAATAACCTAGGCATTGGAACAGGTACATCAGAGTTCAAGAAATGGATTAATTTGTACCTTCCCGGTGTGAAGGGAAACTTTGCGGACAGAGGACTGAAACAAGAAATAATTAAAATGTTAAAATACAATATTTCACAGTAAAAGCAATATTAGTTGTAGGCATATAAAACAAAGATTAGAATGTAATTAGAAAATAAACCTAATCATGATAAATTTTAGGATAAATAGAACTTGAAAAAATGTTGGTCTTATACAATAGATGGCAATTGTACTGTATTACTATTATCTGGAGTTCTAATGCTGGGACCACCAACAACCACTTAGAGGTCTGTGCTTCAGTAAAGAGTCATTAGTGTTAATCGTGTTAAGACTAAGGGTCCAGACAAAGGATTTGAGTCATTTGACCCCAGGGGAGATATGAATTTCCAGATGGTTTATAAATGAGAAATATCAAATATGTGTTTACACTCTACCAGGAGACTGAGTAACCAAAAAAAAGACTTGCAAGAGCAAACATCCGGAGTAAAGAGTCCTTATTATTTTATCAGTATCTCAAGACAGATGAGCAAATTAAAAAAGGCAACAGAGACGCTACTCTAGTTCACTAACTAACTAATATACAAACAGAAAGGTCAAAAGCTCAATTTTACATTAATATTATCCATTCCAAACCAAATCTTATGATCATTAAGGGGTGTCCCAGTGCACAAGTCTCCTATCATTGTTGGGTATGGAGAGGACCAGATGTGCAAAGTCACCCAGCACCAAGAAGTTTATTTTGTGGAAACCCATGACCACCAGGTCACAAGATTAACCCTCAAATAAATTATATAACCATTTTTTTGAGCAAATTGAGGTAAAGGTGGCTGGTGAGAGATTTACAATAAAAAAATACACAATTTCTTATCCCACTGCAAATTTAAAAAGGAAAAGAGTGAGGCAAAAATCTAACAAGAAAAGGTCATAAAGAAAGCAGAGAGAAAGAAAAAGGAAATGTAGGGAAAGATGAGTACTATTACCCTCCCATATAGACCAGTTGACTCAAATAAGGTGTCATTTCTATCGTAAACAAGGCCCTGAAATCAAAACATGAGACAGCCATTTTTGAGTGACAAAACAAATAATAATCAAATCAACATGCATTTCATTAACAAAGCAGTGTGCACTTCAACTAATACTTTCACAAAATGTCTCCTCAGCATAAAGCTCAACATTAATTTTTTCCAGGAAGACAATGTGGTCCATATGTTCTTGCATCCAACACTGAATTCAGTTTTTCTTTTATATCATTTCGTATCTTCGTTATGTGCAGAAGCCAACAGTTTCTTCGAAATTAACTGAAATCCACTATACTTAAAAAGTATCCCTTTAAGGAACTTATGTTAAAATATCCCTTCGAGAGTCCTTGTGACAGCTTCTTTTCTGTAAACATTCTTCACAGAATAAATACATGGTTTTAATAATAAGATATTTTACCAAGGGCTAATTCTTTCCAACAAATCTCTTACTTTTCCCAACTAACGTACCTAGACTTCTCATTGCATTCACTCTCCAAATGAGCTAGTTGCCTGAGAAATAACTACTTGAAAATAAAACTACAGAAGAAAACACAGTATGATCTTTACACAGTCATCCAATCATAGATTACCATCCATGACAAAATTGTTGACTTATGTAACTGTGTAGCGAAAGTTATATATATAAAGCAAGGTTTAGCCACATTTCTTGATATTACCAAATATTAGAGACAAATGCATTCAAGTCCGGTACAACTAGTTGTTGTAGCCGGAGAACCGAAGGCCTAATAAACCCCACACTACAATCTTAAATTTCCAGTGTGAAGCTCCAGTCCCATGGCTTGCAATTCAATCCTAGCAGTAGCGGACTGTTTTCAAAAACTTTGATCGTAAGTTCTAATTGATCAAACAGTACAACAATTTTTACACGGAAAATGAACCAAAATCGAAGTCATCAGATTAGAGTATCAACGTCATCTCTCAAAGGGCTAATTGTATAGATAAACACACAAGTCATCAAGTTGTAAACTAACTCAAAGAACGAAAGAAAAAGGTTGACCTGAGTGAAGGCCTCTGGATCATGAGGGAACACATTGACGACAGTGAACGTTCCATAGGAAGCTCTGCTTTGGAACGCGCGCCAATTGTTCGACGAAAGGACCAAGAGAGCGATGACGGAAACCATGAGGACAGCGGAGAGAAGCACGGAGAGCGTGACGTAGGACCGAGGCTTGCGCCGCGGAGGAACCGCGGCGGCCATGGGAGGATTCTGCGACTCACGGAGTCTCCGCTTCAGCGATTTGGTTCCCATGGAGGCAATGGCTCCTCATGTAAGACAGAGAGACAGCGCACGATAACAGGGGTGGTCGTGGCAGGTCAGCGATGTTTCTAACATGCGCCAGTAGTTTTTCTGTATGTAAGATCAAAGGACAGTGACAGGGTTAACGTAAATCAGATCTGACGCATATTGACCTTATTTAATTATTTATAATTTTATATATTATTATATCATTATTTCATTTTATTTTTCTATTAAAAATGAAGAAAAAGATAAGTATGTTTTAGTCTGGAACTTTGATTCGTAATTAAAAAAAAAAATTCCAACGTGATAGATTTTAATCTTTAAATTCTAAAAATAATAAATATAATATTTTTAATTATATTATATTATATTTTTTAAGGTATCATACATAAAACATTTTACGTTAATATATAATATCGTGTAGCACGTTTGATTTTAATATCAACTGGAAAATAGGTTTGATATGTTAAAAAAATATAATATAATTGAGTTTAAAAAGTTATATTGATTTATTTTTAAAATTTAAAGACTACAAAATATGAAAGTTTGGAAAACAAAGAATTAACTTTACATTAAAATTTAAGAAATAAAAAGCAAAGTATTCTTCATTATTTTTTCACTGTTTTCCTTTCTCTACTATTGAAAAAATAGGTGAATTTTACTTCTAACTCGAATTTTCTGCACTTTTTGTCATTTTTAAAACTTTTGAATTGATTAAGCGACGACAGTTCTCCGTTTACTCAATTGCATATACATGATACGTATATCGATAATGATATTTAGACAATATTTTTTTTATAATATTATTGTGGAATAATTTTTTACCATTCATACGTAATCAATGTCCAAATGTTCTCTAAAAAAATATTGTCTAAATATCATTATCCTATATATTTACATTAATTTTCACGCATATCAATAACAACCTTTCATACAATTAATAAACTACTTTTTAATCAATTTTAACGAAATAATTGTATTCTTTAAATAAATTTATTATTCTAAATAAGAAATAGTAAAATAGTAATTTGAGATCAATTTTGAATAAAAAAAGTCACTGATTTATTCAGATATGAGAAAATAAGTCGATTTTATAATATGAGAAAAGAAAATATTACTAAATTTATTTTATGATTTCTTTATTTCAATAACAAGTATTTTAAAAACTAGTTTTTTATTTATTTAATATTATTAATTAATTTTTTATTTTTACTTATTATGTTACATATTTTTGGCCTATTATAATATAAGAAAAGAAGAATAATAAATTTGTAAGACTTAATTATCATATTTTAAAAGTAATGATAGTATAAAAATAATAACACTTAATTATTTTAATATTAAATAGTTTTATTATAAATGAGTATCATTATTTTAAAAAATATATGATCTCTTTAGAAATATTTTTTTAAAATTTTTTTGACTTTTTCATAAAAGTTTTTCTTCTTTTCTCATCTCATTGAAAAATGGTATGAGTGATTCTCGTAGCGAACTTTTCAATTTAGACTAATATTTTTTTGTCTTGATAAATTAAGTTTTGACCTTTTTCTCTCTTATTGTTTATTTTGTTCTCTCATGATTTTAGATAATTAATTCACTCATTTGTCCTAAAAAAAGTTACTTATTATAAGTATTAAATTGAAAATATATTTTCATGATATACCTTTAAAAATTATTTCAAAATTAGTTGATTTTTAAAATAAATATTTAAGTAAAAAACATTAAATGTTTTTACGTTAAAAAATAACATATATTTAAAGTACTAATGTCTTTTTTTATACTACTTTTTTATTTTTAAATGTATCATTTTATAATTTCTAATTACTTTTTCATCTAATAAAATTAAATTAAAAAAAATATTTTACGTTTATTTTCTTAACATAAAATTATTTAAAAAATAATATATATATTTATTTATGATACAACCTTCTTATACCATCATATAAAAAAACTGTAATGTAATAATTTTATCTTACAAAAAATTATCTCTAAAAAATTAAATTTCTAATTTTTATATTAAATTATAATATGAATATTATTATTATTTTTGTATATTTTTAATATATAAAGTGTTCCGATGGATAGAACTGTCCTCAAAATCTCCTTGTCGTCCGGTCTCCGTGTGTGCTCCCGCTCTTGCTAATTCCAACCGGTCGGCTACCTGTTAAAAGGGTTCCGACGCTCAAGTCAATCTCCAATTTCATTGATAGAGATAGAGAGAGAAAGGACTGAAGCAGTATAAATGTGCATTAAATGTTCCTACCTACCATTACCTCTGACCTCTATTTATAGTTTTTATAATGGGTCGATAATTAGCTTTCTTTAATCATGGCCCAATACTAGCCCAGATATCTCTAATCCTATTTAGTTCACTAATCATGACCCAATACCGATCTGGCCATTCTGGTGTGACCGAGCGTCCTTTATCAAGAACCGTTGACGGGAGTAGCCGGGCGTCCTTCCCAGGAAACGTCGATAGGGGACCAGACGCCCTTCCCTGGAAATGTTAATAGGGATAGCCGGATGTTCTCAGGAATCGTCACAAGATGTGACCGGACGTCCTTCTCTCTACTCATCAAAGGAATGGCCAGACGTCCTCTTTAGTACATAAAGGTTAAATTGAAATATTTACATAAAACTCTGATTTTAAATAATTATTTTGTAATAAAATAAAATAAAAGATTGTATTCCATAGTTTATTTTAAATGTTTAAAATATATATTTATAAACCATACTTTTTAATATTATAAATTTTGTTTTATATACTTTTGAAGGAGGGAAAAACAAACCAAAGAGTTAGGCACAGGGGAATTTGGCTCAGGATGATACCTCAGATTCTGAAGCATGCATGGTAATGGCTGAAACAAATTCTGATGTGGCAGATAACATCACACGGTACCTGGATTCTGGATGTTCATCACGTGGAACTTTGCAAGTTGAAACTCTTGGTGGAAGTAAATACTTCATTTTTTTTTTATGATCTAACAAGAAAGATGTGGACATATCTGCTTAAGAAGAAAAGTGATGCATTTGCTGTTTTCAAGAAGTTTAGGAGTATGGCTGAAAATCAGAGTGGACAATGTGTGAAGATCTTGAAAACTGTTGGTGGTGGAGAGTATATAACGAATTCAAGAAATTTTGTGAAGAGGCTGGTATCACTCAGTATGGATGTTGTAATTGATGAGACATCATGTTAGAGTTGGAAATCAAGTAATCAAAGAAATGCTTTGGAGATATGTTACAGCCTAACATCATACTAGGTGACAATTAACAACACAACTGTTGTGGATGAACGAAGTGGTCAAAAAGTAAGAAGATCTCACATGATCAGTCAATTTTCATCACATTTCTAGGATTATGAGATGTTCAATGTCTCAGCAATCACATTTAAAGAAAATCTAGTGCACTTTGCACTAGTTGCAGAAGCTGAATCTGTAGAATTCGAATGTGCCATCAGGGATGCAAATTGGTTGAAGGCAATGCCTGAAGAAATCAACTCTATAGAAAATAATCAAACTTGGGTGTTAGTTGAAAACGGAGATACCTCTAGTAAGCTAAAAATGTAAACGGAGTTAACCTTCTCACTACTGCAAACTTTTTCATATAAAATCGTTACCTCCTCCACCACTTATCCATAGGAAAATATCAAAAACTACATCTATATTCTTATTAAAAATAAATAAACGTAACACCTTAAAAATAAATGGAACATCTTAAAAATAAATAAATGTAATTATAAATGGCACTCTATATAAAAAAAAAAAAAGCCATGATGGATTTCAAAACCCTCAAAGAAAACCAAAGTAACACCTTTATATGTAAATAAGATTTGTTCTATGATTTTCTATTTTCTTGTCAATGTTATAAACAATGTAAATAACAAAATTTCGGGCTTTTTCAGGAAAGAAAAAATACTCAGTTGATGGATCAGTGATTTTGGCACTCTTTGTTGCGGAATCTTCAACTAAATCAGAAAAATTATAATCAGAATCTACAAGTAAATTTTATATTTCCAAAAATAAAGGAAAAAAACATCACAATTACAGACACAACCTTCGGTACATTCCTTATCAGATGAAGTAGCTGACAGCAACGTATCTCAGTACAATCTGTTTCAATTATACTGACTGCATGAGAAGGTTTAGTTTCAACTATGTCAATATAATATTGCTTCTTGTTATACATTCCAATTTTACATAATTACCAACCACACTTAGAATTGAAGAGGCCTGATAACTGCAGAAAAAAACAAATAGCATGAAAACCATTTTCATTCCTTGTAATCTGAATCCTGTTCATTCCAGTTATATGGTTCACTGACAAAAAATAAATAAACTTTTAATATTTGTTATTTTAGATTTTTGTGTATGACATCAAAATGATATATGTTGTTTTTTAATAGACTTTAAATTAACGCATGTAATTATTTGTAAGATATTTTTTTTAATTTTTTTGTCAATATAATAATATATTATAAGAAATTTCAACATTTTAGAAATAATATAGTTATCTAAAATAAAATAAAAGATAAAAAAATTGGTGTAAAATACTAAAATAATAATAAAAAAAAACATACCTAAAATCAAGAACTTGAAAATTTCAATAAATTTCATTTTTAAAGTGTCAGTGTCTCAATATCCATAGTAAAAATTATAATCATTTGAACTTTTCAAATTTAAACTAAAAATTTATGTATAAATAAAATTATTTCCAATCAACCATCAAGACAGTTTTAGCTATCAATCGTTCAATAATGCTAAATAGATTATTGGCACCGTTCAAAGATTTGTGCAGGTACAGATAATAACGAAATTCCAAAAATTATGGTTAAAAAAGTAAGATTCTCAACAATAGTTTATCGTAATAATGATAGATTATTAAAATAAAAATTACTCACCATTATTTATTGTTTTTTATAAATTTTATTTTTTTTCTCTATAAATAAAAACTCTTTTTCTATTTAAGACATAAAAAATATATTTTTTTCTTCCTTTTTTCTTCTTTTACCCTCAAATATATTTTGAAAAATTCTTATTATATTAAGAAAGACTTGCACAACAGAAATAAGTCCTTAAATTCTTAAAGACAATCATTTACACGTTTCAAAGAAAATTACTGTTCGAAATTTTCGTCGCATTAACATCTCAAGAAAAATGGTTGGAGCCTCTAAGAAAGACCTATGTTTTAAACCATTAGCAATACCAATGCAAGTACAGATATGAAGAAATTCTAAGACATTCTTAGGTGAAAGGTTCTTAAAATGATATTATATTTCTCAACAACCGTAACCATTGGTTACATTTTACAGTTTTTTTATTGTATCACTCACACACAAGTTCTTCATCAAAACAAAAAAACGCCATCATCAACAAAGTAACATTGCTTAACCAGAAATTTCAATGGACTTCACCTCAGCTTTCTTAACCTCTTCCTTAGGAACAGTGACAGTAAGAACCCCATCTTCCATTGAAGCCTTCACCTGATCAACTTTTGCATTCTCCGGCAATCTGAACTTCCTCAAGAACTTCCCACTGCTACGCTCCACACGATGCCACGTGTCATTCTTGTCTTCCTTCTCAACGTTCCTCTCTCCGCTTATCTGGAGAACCCTATCATCTTCTATCTCAACCTTCACTTCCTCCTTCTTCAGTCCCGGAATCTCAGCCTTGAACACGTGTGCCTCTGGCGTCTCCTTCCAATCCACACGGGTGCTCACAAATGCAGAATTTTGACGAGAAAATTCGGGAAAGGAAGCAGAAAGAGAATTGTTGAAAGGGAAATCCTTGAAGGGATCCCACACGTCCATGGAAAAAGGATCAAAGACGTTGCTCCTTCGGCCGATGATACTTGGAATCAGAGACATCTTGAATTTCTATAACAAACGAAATCCGAAAGCTGGAAAATTTGGTGAAATGGGAAACACTTAATTCTTGGTTCGATGATGTGTAGAGGAACTGATGATGCAGTATTTATAGAAAGTGAAAGGATAATTTAGAATGTTCCAGAATTCTGTATTCTCCTTGGTTTCTTTTCCCAGCTTTCAGTTTTTTCCACAAACTTCTACTTTTACCCAGTATGATTGAGAAGGTTCTAGTCTTTTATTTACATCATCCGGTTTCTTTTTCTAACATTAGTAGTGTAATGAAATTTAATATGTAAAATAATTAAATTTAAATAAATAATAATTTAAAAGCAAAACAATAAATAATAATTTTTATTTAATAAATAATTAAATTTAAATAATGATTATTTAAAATATAAAAATATAAATATAGATATTTTAATTTATTTTAAGATTAAAATTGAAAAACAAATATGTACAAAAATAAGAAGAATTCGTAATTTTGGTCCAAGCAGCACAATACGTGTCACCGGTAAAAGCCAAATAGTAGAATTCTACATTACCCAATAAACAAGTATTATCTTCTATTTAAGTTTTAGCATAATCATGCCCTAAATTATATTGTATTGAAAATTGTTACAATCACTTTTTTTATTACTTTCATAATTATTATATTTACATATGCTTAATTACATAAATATATCACATTTTACAGCAATTTAATATATATATATATATATATATATATATATATAAAAGAATCACAAAAAATTTAATAATCAAATTATACAAAAAATATCAATTAAAAATATAACATAAAAAGTTTAAAAAAGTAAAAAAAAGAAATTATAATAAGTTTTAATAATGTTTACATAAAATTTAAAAAATTCATTAATCATGTTTTTTTATGTTTTGCTAATTATTAACGTGACATCCCAATAATATTATAAGACATGTATATATAGTCTAAGACGTCGTCACATATAATAAAGAAAACAATTAAAGATGTACTGAAGTTTAAGGATCACAGTCATTCAAATTTTTAAAGAAATTTAAAAACTTTAAACAAAATAAAGTTCTTCAAAATAACAGGAGTTGCTAAGGTTCAGAGACATAAGGAAACTAAAGATCCAGAGTATCTAGGCAGCTGCATCTTCATTCTCCTCTAGGACGTTCTCCAGAGAGACCTCATTCTCCTCTGCTCACATCCAAGTGGATGATCATTGC